>NW_020910579.1:0-1675 GCF_003984885.1 Neopelma chrysocephalum | reverse complement strand
ATAACACCGAAAATGGGACTCACGCTGTCCACCTCCCAGAAATTCGTATACAGACGTCTTAAAGACTTTATTATTGAGCACGGTCACCCCTTGGATAAGAAATCCGCCAAGGCACTCGCCAAATGGCTGGACAGTAAAAATCATAAATTAACAGATGACACCACAGCCGAAGAGTGGCAAGCGATTGGTTACAGCCTATGGCGCGACAATGAAAAGGGAGACCGAAAGGCAAAACAAGCTCTCATTGCCTGGAGGCTAGTTCTGATGGTGCTACAGCACCAAATGATGAACGAGAACAGCAGCCTCCATGTATCAACCACCAAACGAGAAAAAACAACTGCGTCACACCAACTGAGACACTCACAAGATGGCGGGAGGGAGAAGACAACATCGCGGCGAACACAAAATGGCGGCGAGGAGGAGGGAGACGGGAGACGCGCGGGACGGAGGCGGGAAAAGACAGCGCGAGAACCAGCAGCGCGGGAAAAGAGGGGGCGGGTCCTCATAGCACCACCCTCCAGACCGCCTCCGCCCCCTCCTGCGCGCGTCAGAGACCCCTCCCCTGAGTCGCCCACGTGTTCGCCCACTCCCTCCAGCTCCACCTCCTCCCCCGAGCGGTCACCTTCCGGGGGTGAAAGGGGGGCGAGGGGCGGGGCTAGGCCAAAGGTCAAAGCCGGTTTCCGGCAACATGGCCGCGCCCATAGGGCCCATAACAACAAGGCCTACCCTGCCTACCGCTACCGAGACACTAACACTGACGATGACATAGACCTTGACCGACACTCCCCTGAGAGGCACAGTGATATGCCCAATATATGGAAACCTTTCAGGGAGGAAGCCGCTCAGGCTAATGACACAGAATTTTTAAAAGCATTCCCGATATTTTTGGAAGAGGGAAAAGCTCCGGAATGGAGACCGATCTCTTATCCCATGTTGAAAGATATTAAAAAAGCTATGGTGGAGTATGGCCTGGGAGCGCCATACACGATCGGTCTCCTGGAGTCCTTCTTCCTTGCATACTTGCTTATTCCATATGACATAAGAGCAGTCATTAATGGTCTCTTCACTACCATTCAGTCCTCAGTGTTCGAGGCTGAGTGGAAAAAACTAATTGTGACTTACGTAAACGAGAAAATGGAGAGAAGGGGAATCCCAGTGAGGCAGGCCATAGACATGCTCTATGGTGAGGGGAGCTACTCAACCAGAGGGGATCAATCCAGAATTGAACCCAAATTTTTAGAAATCACCAAAGAATTAGCATTAGAAGCAGTGAAGAGGGTGGCGGACGCATACGTCCAAACACCCTCTTTCACTCTCATTAATCAGGGCCCAAAAGAACCGTTTATTGATTTTATAACAAGGCTAAAAGAAGCGATTAAAAGACAAGTCAATCAAAAGGAAAGTCAAGAAATTCTATTTGATAAATTGGTTATTGAAAAAGCTAACGAAGATTGCCAAAAGGCACTAAAAATGCTGAAAAATCCCTCTCTGGTTGAGATGATAGAGGCCTGTAAAAACATCGGCTCCAACTCCCATAAAGCGCGTCTATTGGCTGCCGCCTTCACTGGGCCCCAAACGTGTTTTAGCTGCGGTCAGAAAGGACATTTCAAAAAGCACTGCCCCAAAATAAATTCGGAACCCAACCTACCAAGTATACCCAAATCCCTCTGCCGGA
>NW_020910578.1:0-1427 GCF_003984885.1 Neopelma chrysocephalum | reverse complement strand
CTCGTGCTCTACTTCGTCATCCAGACGTTCGTGGTGGAGGGGCGGCCCTGGCTGGCCGAGTGCACCCCCCTCTACGTCCAGTACGGCGTCAAGTTCTTCATCATCGGCGTCACCGTGCTGGTGGTGGCCGTGCCCGAGGGGCTCCCGCTGGCCGTCACCATCTCCCTCGCCTACTCCGTCAAGGTGGGGCCGGGGGGGCCCTGGGGGGCCTTCGGTGGCCCCGCGGCCTTGGGGGACGTGGATTGTCCCTCTGTCACCCTGTCCTGGGAGGCCTTGAGGGACATAAACTGTCCCTCTGTCACCCTGTCCTGGGGGGCCTTGGTGGCCTTCGGTGGCCCTGTGGCCTCAGGGGACGTCAATTGTCCCTCTGTGACCCTGTCCTGGGGGGCCTTGGGGGACGTCGATTGTCCCTCTGTCACCCTGTCCTGGGGGGCCTTGGTGGCCCTCGATGGCCTTGGGGAACATCTATGGCCCCCTGTGTCCCTCTGTCCCTCTGTCACCCTGTCCTGGGGGCCTTGGTGGCCCTTGGTGCCCTTTGGCCTTGGGGGACATCTATGGCCCCCTGTGTCCCTCTGTCACCCTGTCCTGGGGACCTTGGTGGCCCTTGGTGGCCCTTTGGCCTTGGGGGGCATTGATTGTCCCTCTGTCACCCTGTCCTGGGGGCCTTGGTGGCCTTTGATGGCCCTGTGGCCTTGGGGGACATCTGTGGTCCCCCGTGTCCCTCTGTCACCTTGTCCTGGGGCCCCTGGTGGCCCTTGGTGGCCCTCAGTGGCCCTGTGGCCTTGGGGGACATTTATTGTCCCTCTGTCACCCTGTCCTGGGGGTTTTCCCCCAATTTTCCCCCAGAAAATGATGAAGAACAACAACCTGGTGTGGCACCGGTGCCCCTGGGTGCCCCTGCCCATCCATTCCCCCCATTTTCCCCCTATTTTCACCCAATTTTCCCCCATTTTATCCCATTTTCACCCAATTTCACCCAATTCCCCCCCCGAAAATGATGAAGGACAACACCCTGGTGCGTCACCTGGACGCGTGTGAGACGATGGGCAGTGCCACGGCCCCTGGGTGCCCATCCATTTCCCCTCATTTCTCCCTGTTTTTCCCCCATTTCTCCCTGTTTTTCACCCCAATTTTCCCCGATTCTCCCCTTTTTCTCCTGATTCCCCCCATTTTATCCCATTTTCCCCCAATTTCCCCCCTTTCCCCCCCCCCGAAAATGCTGAAGGACAACAACCTGTGCCCCTGGGTGCCCCTGCCCATCCATTTTCCCCCATTTCACCCAAGTTTCCCCCCTTTTCTCCCCATTTTATCCCATTTCTCCTAATTTGCCCCCATTTTATCCCATTTTCACTCAATTTCCCCACATTTCTCCCCATTTTCCCCCCACTTTATCCCATTTTCACCTAATTTTTCCCTCCTTTCTCCTG
>NW_020910577.1:0-991 GCF_003984885.1 Neopelma chrysocephalum | reverse complement strand
GTCCGGCTCGCTGGGAGAATTAGCGACAGACGACACAGGACACTCGTCCCTCCTCTGCCTCCTGCTCTCGGGGGGGGGCGGCAGGCCCCCCCCAGCACTGCCTCCTGCCCCTGGGGGGGCTGCAGGACCCCCCCAGCACCGTAATGGCCATGGTGGGAATGGGGGTTGTGCCCCCCCTGCCCAGCTGGACCACACCAGGGCACCCCCAAAGCCTCGACCCCACCACGGCCCCCTCTGCAGAGGTGTGGGAATGGGGGGCCTGGCACCCCAGCAGCCCATAAGAGGCATGGAGGGGGGTTTGAAGGGGGCAGATCTTGGGGGTTCCCAATTCCCAGGGTAGGCTTCAGGCCTTGGGAGGGTCCCCAGGAGACCCCAAATGTAGGGCTGGCACCAGTCCCAGGCAGGGAGAGATCCCCAGGGCTGATCCCAGGGATGGCCCGGATCCGGGAAAGGGAGCAGGTCCCTGGGGTGACCCCGATCCCAGGGATGGCCCCAAACCCAAGGGGAAAACAGGTCCCCAGGGCGGGGAGATCCCAGGGACAGTCCTATGCTGGGGGGCTCCAGTACCCCTGGGGGGGGCCCAGGTGCCCAAACGGAGCAATCCCAGGGACAGCCCCACTCCCGGGGGGGTTGGGCCAAATCCCACGGGTTTCCTCAACCCCAGGGTGGACAGCAGGTCCCCAAGGGCAGGCGACCCCAGGGCTGGCCCCACACATGGGGGGGGTGTTGCCGTGTTTCCCTGGATGTCCCCGATCCCAGGGGTACCCCAGGGATACCCATGGGGGGGGTTGTCCCCGCCGCCGCCTCCTCACAGCGCGTGCTCCTCCACCGGGGGTCCGGGGGGGCTGGGGGTGGCCTCCCGGCCCCAGAGGTTGAGGTTCCTGCGCAGGGACGTGAGCACCTGTACCTGGAGGTTGGAGACGGGCGCGGGGCTGGCGGCCAGCGCCGCCGAGGCCATGGTGCGGTTCAGCAGCGGGTTCGGGGGGTTGCT
>NW_020910576.1:0-6862 GCF_003984885.1 Neopelma chrysocephalum | reverse complement strand
GGGCATCTCCTGGAGGTGACACCAGGGCTCCTGCAGTTTCCCTGACCCCCATTTCCTCCTGCCATGCTGAGTGTCCAGCCCCTGAGCTGATGGGGATGCTGAGACTCCTCTCTGTGCCCCAGGAGCTGCTGTGCCCTTCAGAGGGGCTGGGGCTGTGGGGGGAGTGCCCAGAGCTCTGCAGCCCCCTGGGGTGGGCACTGCTGTGGGGCCCGACCAGACTGGACTGCTCCACCAGTTGACCTCTATAATGAAACCACTTCTAATTACCTCCTGAAGAACCATGAGAATATGTGTTGTGTCCTGAGCACTAAACTGGAACTGTGGGATAATAGAAAAGGTTTTGGTGTCAGGGATATTGAGAAGGCTGGACAGTGTCACTGGGAGACCTCTCCCAAACCCTTGGAAAGGTCAGAGCCATCCCAGAGCTTCCTGGGGCCTTGGCGAAGGCAGACATGGAAGCAGTCTGCAAACAGGGCAGCAAGGAGGGTTGGCAGAGTTCCAGACTGATCAGGCTCAGCAGGGAAGGGGATAGGGCAAGTCCTCCTGCAGCCATTCCCAGGCATGGGAAGGACAAGGCAGGGATTGCAGAACCCCTGTGGGAGGGAAAAGAAGGGGATGTTGTGTGCCCCGACTTTATCAAGGCCTTTGACATGGTCTCCTGTGGTCTCCTTAGAGCCAGACTGGTGAGAGCTGGACTGGACAAGTGAAACATGTGGTGGGTGGGAAGTTGAATGACTGATGAGGGTCAAAAATCATGGCACAATTTCCTCTTGGCAGCAACTCCCAGGTGACATCCACCAGGGACCAGCCCTTGATCATTCCTCTGGAACATCTTTATTATGTCTCTGGATGATGGGATGAAATGCACTTTCCACTCCTTTGTGGATGATGCCAAGTTGCAGCGAGTCTGTGAGAAACCTCGTCTAGTTAATGGTGACTTGTACAAAAAATGTGGTCAAGATGACTGAGTTGGATAAACTTGTCTTGCCATCAGGTGCTCACCAAGGCCCAAGACAACGAAGAAAAAACTAATGGGTCAGAGGAAAGGCAATTCAAAAAGGGAGAAAAAGATCAATCACAACCAAACCAAAGCCAAACAAACAGAATGACAGAATATGCTGAGTTGGAAGGGACCCACAAGGATCATCCAGCCCAACCCAACTCTTCCATTGCCATCTGCCTCCACCCCAGCAGGCTCTGAAGCAAAGCACAGCTGAGGTCCAGCCCAGCTCTGCTCTGACAGAAAGAACCTGCAGTCAGGGAGAGGGAGAGGACAAACAAAGTCTTGTTTAACCAGCCTGAGGAATAATGGGCTCAATGACCTCCCGTATTCCTGGGCACTTGAATGACCCTGTGGATCAGCTTTGGTAGCAGTGAGGGGGCTGCAGGTTCCCCTTAGGGAAGAGGAGATCAAGAGTTGACTCTGTGTCAGAGAGAGCCAGTTTCAGGTGGCTCCAAAATGGACCAGCCAGTGCCCAAAGCTGAGCCAAAAAACAATTTCAGAGGCACCTGTGTGATAACCCTTTGGAGAAAGGATAAAATCCAGGGTGCTGTAACCCAGAGAGGAGTGAGAGAAATGTGGGAGAAACAACCCTGCAGGCACCAAGGGGAGTGGAGAAGGAGGAGTGAGAGAGAGCCTTAGTGGGCACCTGGCAGCCAAAAGCCAACCCCCCAGCCCTGAGAGCCACAGCTGAGCCCAGCACAAAAGCTCCTTTAGGTCTGGAGGTTCTTTGCAGCAGCTTTTTAGCAGAGCTGCCAGATGGGCCATCAAAGGGGATGCTCAGCTGGGTCTGAAACCTGAATGATTCTTGTCAGCCTTGGCTCCAGTAGAATGATGGAAGAGTTCTGGTAGGAAGGGGACTTTGGAGTTCATCTATTCCAGTTACCCTGTAATGAGTAAGGATATGTTCATTTACATCAGGTTACTCAGAGCCCCATCCAACCTGACCTTGAACATTTCCAGGGATGAGGCATCACCTCTCTGGGCAACCAGTGCCAGTGTTTCACCACCCTCAGTGTAAAAAATTCTTGTTTATATCTACTTCCAATATGCCCTCTTTTAGTTTAAAACCATCGTCTCTTGCCTTATCACAGCTGCGTTTAGACCCTACAAAAAGTTTGTCCCCATCTTTCATAGAAGCCTCTGTGGCGGTGCATCCTCCCCCCATTCTCCTCAAGCCTGGTCAAGGATCTCAGGAGCTCCTGACAAGCCTTGACCAAACCAGCTGAGCAATGAAGAGCCCCTGGACTGGACCAGGGGTGTGGGGAAGTGTCCCTGGACTGGACCAGGTGCTCTTGGATGATAAAGGTGGGAACAATCTGGAGTGTGACAGCTGGGGAACACAGGATAATCAGTCATCCCCTAAAAGCCTTGGAACATTCCCTGCCTGAATTGCAGCCCAAATGGAACAGTTTGGATACAATTCCCAAATATTTTGGAAACTCCAGTCATTACTGACACCACGATGGAAATTCAGCAGATAACTAAAGCCATTCACCTTGTGAGCCCACAACCAGCGGGGCTGAGGGAGGCCCTGGCAGCTCCCCAGCACCTCCCTCTCAGTGGGACACCTCTGGCAGCCTCTTGCAGCTCGGGAACCCTCCAGTTTGCAACACTCCAAAGACCCTCGCTGATGCCCAGGACAACTCTGATCCCCCTCAACAAACACTCCTCCAGCTGTGACCCGTGTCTGTTGGGAAACACAAAGGGATTTGTGGGAGTGTTTCCCTGACAACAAGGAGAATTTGGGAGAGGGACCTTTCCACACCCAGCTATTGATGTGTCCACACATCTCTGGCTGGGTGTGGGTGTGAATTGACTGTGGTGGGAATGTTGTTGCTGTGAATCTCTAATTCAACCACAGTTAAAATTGTACCACATGCTATTGAACCACTGGATAATTGTTCAATTGGTCAATGATTAAGTGCTACTAATCTCTTTTGCCACCTTATCTTTGGATAAAAATCCTTTGTGCCCTAAACCTCTTGCACCTCAAGGCTCTGTGTAAATCATTCCCTTTCATCAAGAAATATCTATTTTTCATGACTTCCACTTTAAAATCTTCCTCCTTAGCTAAACTACAAAACAACTCCAATTAGCTGTAGAAGTCTTGAAGACTTGAAGACAATTAAAGGAAGGGAAATAATTTGTTTTTCACAATTTTAATGGGTCCCAAGGTATGTTTGGGGCTGCATCAGCTGTCAGTCCAAGATGGGCCATGTCAGAACTGGTGAGGTTGGGGGATGAGGAGCAAGGTTGATCATACAGGGTCAGTGTGGATCTCCTCAGGAGACACTCAGCATCAAGATCACTTGGAGAACACCTCTATCACCTCTTCTCTCAACTTAAAAATATCCATCCTTGAATTAAAACAAAAAAAAAATACAAACTTTGAAGACTTGTTTTGAAATTGCCTTGAAGACAATTAAAGGAAGACAAAGAGATCCTGAGGGATTTCTGGAATTTAATGAGCCCCACGGTGTGTTTGCAGCCCAGCCCATGATCCTGAGGTTCTGAGAGAAGATTGAAGCAGCTGCTGAAGAAGTCAGAAGCCAAACTGCAAGTCCCTTGAAGCATTGCTGGGCCCCACTGAGGGCAGGCACTGGCAAAGCCTCCCCAGGGACTCCTTCGAGCAGATCCTTGAAGGCCAGGAGTGCAGGCAGACAAAGGCTCTGGGCAGGCCCCTGCAATGCTGGCCAAAGCCTGCCTTGGTTTTGTGGAGCAGAAAGGCCAAGGCCTGAGCCCCAGGCCCTGGCACAGCAGATCCTGTCCCTCCCGGCTGGCTCAGGGCTGTTTGGGGGGCAGTGGAATGGGAGGGGGAGGAACAACAAAGGCCCCAAACTGGGCAACCCCTGCCAGGCTCCTGAGGGAGGGGTGAGGCAGAAACCAAGTGCAGAACCTGCAAGGCAAGTTGCTTGTGGTGGCCTGAGTGGCAGAGGCAGCTGCCAGAGGCAAGGGGACAAAGGCCTGGGTGCCTTTGGGCCTTGCAGCCCTGCCAGAGCCCTTGGCCATCTCTCCTGCAGGCTCTCCTGCCCTGGCCCTGCTGCTGCTCTGGCCTTGCAGGCTGCACACACCCCTCCTGCTTTCCCACCCCCCTCCCAGCAGCATTTCTAGACCCTCCCTGATGTCTCTGCACCAGCTCTGGCTGTTGCCTGGAACACAAAGCCATGGGCTGATCCTGACTCCCTCTGGGTGACCACTTGCACCACAAGGGGCCCTGTTGAGTGACTTTTTGTTATAGGTTATAATCTGAGAGAGGAATTTTCTCTTTCCCTGCTTCCCTGTAAGAGAAATGGAGTACCAAACAGGGAAGGGGGAGGGAAGGCCATTAGTTTCACAAAGGATTTAGCCAGCCCAGCTACATTCCTGGCTAATGACCCATTGGAAGGCTGGCTCTGCTCGGAGGGGAGAGGGGCAGTTCTACTGGGCCCTCTCGGGAGGACGGAGACAGGGTCTGGGTGCAGAGCATTTTCGGAGAGAAGGCCTGGAAGCCTGTTTGCCTGACTGCCTGCCCTGGCTAGCCCGGACTGCTGATTTCAGCTTGGCCTGAAAGCTGCCTCTTGGCCCCGGCCCGAGTCTGCTATGTTTCATCGGAGAGTCTCTGTGCTCGCTAGGAGGAAAAAGGGCTTCTTGAGACGCCACCACCTGGGAACCACAGTGAGTCCCTAGGGGCGAACTGCCTTCCTACTTTTTTTTCCCTCCATTTGAGGGGGGTGGGGGTCCCCCATCTTCCTTTCGGCTCCTCCCATGGTCTGAGACCGGCCCCAGGCCCCTTTTCCCCGTGGTGGCCGCCGGAGCCCGGAAGCGCCCCCTGCCGACCACACCAGCGAACTGCAGGCCCTGCACCTTCAGTGACCCGGCAGCGCCCCCTACCGACCACACCAGCGAACTACAGGCACTGCACCTTCAGTGACCCGGCAGCGCCCCCTACCGACCACACCAGCGAACTGCAGGCTCTGCGCCTCTGCGATCCAACAGCGCCCCTGCAGGCCACGATTAGGACTGCGCTAATAGGACAGAGAAGTATTTACCAGACTTTGCTTTTCTAGGACCACTGTATAGTTTTGTTGTGTTCTGTTACTGTTCTTAACTGTTTTGCTAACATACATATATCTTTTAATAAAGGGTTGTTATCTCTTCTGTTTTCCACACTTCCTCGAGTAAAGCCCCGTAAATTTTAAATCCACAATTGCTGAGAGAGAGGAGTTTTGTTGTGTCTCATAACTCATCCTCTTTAGCAAACCTTCCAGTCTTTTCAGACTGTGACACTTTTCCCTCACCTTCAGTCTGAACCTTCCACGCTACTCTTTGTGGAGATTTCATTCTATTTCCAATACAGAGAAAAGCTCCATCCTGTCAGATCTTTTTTAGACCCTCTCCAGTTCTTCCTCATTCTTCCAAAATGGGGAGCCCCACACCCAGACAGACCAGTCCAGATGTGGTAACACAAGGGTTGAGTCTAGGGGGGTCACAACTCCCTTGTCTGGGTGCCCACACTCCCCCCAAGGCAGCCCGATGTGCAGTTGGCCTTAAATCACGGGACCATTCTGGTTTTTTGTAAAGTCACAGAATCAAGTGGCACCGTGACACTGCAGGACCTCATGGAACCAGAGGAATGCAGGGACACTGTGGAATCTCATGGAACCAAGGGACCATTGTGACATGTGGGGTGTCTTTGGAACAAAAGGAACCCTGAGACATCTCAGAGCCTCATGGAACCAAGGGGCCACTGTGCCTTCCCAGAACTCCATGGAATCAAGCAGAGCCGCTGCCTCTCCCCGCCGCCGCACAGACCGGAGTCGCCGGCTCTGCCCCGCTTGGACATGTCTGGAGTCAGCGTGTTCTTGGGCAGCACAACTGATCTCAGACCAGAGAGTTTTCCAGATTTTGCTTTGCCCTCGCTTTTCCCTGGTTTTCTTTTTTGTTCTTTGTTCATTCAGAGGGAAAAGGGGGAAGGGAAACACATGTTGATCCCTGTTTTTATCTGTTTACAAAAGGGAGTTGGGTCAGGGGGGGAGAGAGGAGACAATTTCTCTCTCTGCTGTTGCTTTGAACTGTTCTGTTGATATTGCTGGTTTTGCTGCTATATATCTTGTCAGTAAACTGTTATTTTTTTCACTTATACTTCCTTGTATTTTGTCTCCATGTACTGGTGGGGAATAAAAGGGGAGTGAGTTCATTTTATTGGAGTTCCTGCCCCAATATGTGTCTTTAAACCAGGGGTCGCTCAAGAGCTCCCTCAAATTTGGCATCATTCACAAAGGAATTGAAAATGCATTTTGTCCCATTATATAGAGAGATCTTCTGCATTGGTGGTCAAGGGCTGGTCCCTGATGGATGTCACCTGGGAGTTGCTACCAAAAGGAATTTGTGCCATGACTTTTGACCCTCATCAGTCATTCAACTTCCCACCCACCACATGTTTCACTTGTCCAGTCCAGCTCTCACCAGTCTGGCTCTAAGGAGACCACAGGAGACCACGTCAAAGGCCTTGATACAGTCTGGGCACACAACATCCCCTTCTTTTCCCTCCCACAGGGGTTCTGCAATCCCTGCCTTGTCCTTCCCATGCCTGGGAATGGCTGCAGCAAGACTTGCCCTATCCCCTTCCCAACTGAGCCTGATCAGTCTGGAACTCTCCCAACCCTCCTTGCTGCCCTGTTTGCCGACTGGTTCCATGTCTGCCTCCACAGCCCCACAGCCCCCACAGCCCCAGTCCCTCTGAAGGGCACAGCAGCTCCTGGGGCACAGAGAGGAGTCTCAGCATTCCCATCAGCTCAGGGGCTGGACACTCAGCATGGCAGGAGGAAATGGAGGTCAGGGAAACTGCAGGAGCCCTGGTGTCACCTCCAGGAGATGCCC
>NW_020910575.1:0-658 GCF_003984885.1 Neopelma chrysocephalum | reverse complement strand
AGAAGGGAGCAGGAGGTTGAAGGGATCCTGGGGTGGGAGGACAGGGCAGAGCTGCTCAGGAGAGGAACCTTGCCAGCCCTTTGCCACGCTCAGGCTCTGGCTGCAGAGCAGTGCAGGGGAGTTCCTGCAAGTGCCTCTCCCAGCTGCCAAATGGCAGCAGTGGCAGGAGCTGTCAGGATGGCTCTGCTGGATTTGCTGGGGTGCAGCAGGAGAAGCTGCTGCAGAGCAGGACTTGCTGCTGCCCCCTCAGAGGCCCAGGGCAAGAATGTTCCCTGTGCCAGGGCTGGCTGTGGGCTGGGAAGGTGGGGGTGCAGCCAGGGGTGCCCAGGGCTGTGGTGCAGAGCAGGGTCCTGCCCCCAGGGCTCTGTGTGCTGGGGCAGGGACTCTGCTGCCTGCCAGGGGCAGCTCTCAGCCCGGCCAAGGAGCTGCCACGGCCTTGCAGGCAGAAGGGAGGGGCAAGGAGTGACCCCTCATGGCAGGGCAGGGCTGGGCAGGGCCCTTCAGCTGCAGGGTCAGGGCTCCTCACAGCTTCAGCTCCACCTCCTGCCATTTCCAGGGGCCCTTCTCAGGAAGCACATCCCCCCAGAACACCTCTCCCTTCCCAGCCACCGCAGGCTGTCTGGGATCTGCTCTGCAGCCCCTGCCCAGGCAGAGCTGC
>NW_020910574.1:0-6150 GCF_003984885.1 Neopelma chrysocephalum | reverse complement strand
CATAAATACCTTCAAATAGTTGAGGACATAATTCATGCCTTGTAATACATGTTTTAAAAATCAGGTCTTTTTCTGGCTCATTACCCAGCCTGTAGACTTGATTTTTTTAATTAATGTAAGAACACCTTCTTTATGGCATGTTCATGTTTACCCAAAAGTCACATCATTTTTCAAATTATACAAGGCGTCAGTACTGAGGGTAATGATCTTTATTACTCACATTCCAAAATGAGCACTGCTTTTTTTTTGGTTGTTTTTCCTAAATCTGTCTAGAAAAGAAGAATTGGGAATGTTTTTCCCCGCTAGTATTTGTGTGCTAGACATAAAAGTCACACAAAGAAATCAGCAGCTCTGCTTTTATAGCAGTTGTTTGTAGCGGTTCAGCTCCACCAAACAACCACAGTGATGCCGTGGATAGTCCGACCTGTCCCAAGGTTGTGGGATGTTCATGCTGCTGGTGACAGCTCCCAATGGATAAGTGGGATTCTTATTTGGTCGTAGTGGAACACATGATGGATGCAGCACTGGAAGGGACACTGAGCAAGTTTGGGAGGAGCTGTTGAGTCCCTGGAAGGCACGGAGGCCCTGCAGAGAGACCTCACAGATCAGAGGGCTGGGAATCACCAACCATGGGAAGGAAGTTGAACAAGGGACAGTGCTGGATTCTGCCCCTGGGATGGGGCAATCCCGGATGTATGGACAGACTGGGAATGAGAGGCTGGAAAGCAGTACTGGGAAAGGGCCCTGGGGGTCCTGGTGGGTGGCCAGTTGTCCCTGAGTCAGCAGTGCCCTGGCAGCCAGGAGGGACATCCCTGTCCTAGGGGCATCAGGGAGAGGATTGTCCCGCTCTGCTCTGCCCTGGGGCGGCCTCACCTCAACATTGGGGCGGTTTGGGGGGACACAATGGAAGGAAGGGATTGAGCCATCAGAGAGTGTCCAAAGGAGGCAACGCAGATGGGGAAGGGCCTTGATCTGAAGCCGTGGGAGGACACTGAGGGCACTTGGTGTGTTCAGCTGGAGCAGAGGAGGCTGAGGGGAGACCTCAGTGCAGTTCCAATGCCTGGGCAGGGGCAGAGGAGGGGCAGGGACTGAGCTCTGCTCTGGGGGGACCAGGGACAGCAGCCAGGGAATGGCTGGAGCTGTGTCAGGGCAGGCTCAGGTTGGATCTCAGCCAAAGGTTCTTCCCCCAGAGGCTGGTTGGGCACTGCCCAGGCTCCCCAGGGCAGTGGGCACAGCCCCAAGGCTGCCAGAGCTCCAGGAGGGTTTGGATGATCCTCTGGGGCACAGGGGGTGACTCTTGGGGATGGGTCTGTGCAGGGCTGAAGGTTGGACTGGATGATCCTTGTGGGTCCCTTCCAACCCAGCAGATTCTGTGTGAGTAATGGACTGAAGACACTCTAAACATAAGCAGACACGGTTCCTGTTGCCTTTCATGTGTCTGATAACCCAGTTGCTCCCATTATGTTGTTAGGTACGATCACATCATGGTGCACAGAACTAGCGGAAGGTTCTCCCCCTTAATTTCTCCTAATGATTGCAAGAAACTGTGTAGTCTTGATCATTGTACAGAAGTCAGAAACATTTCTCCTTCTTTAATTTTTTTATTGCTGAAAGTTGGCCGTGGGTGCTGGGGTTGACACTAATGCTGATAGAGACACCTGTACTTCTGTGTGTGTTAGTTCCTCAGTGCTGTGTTAGCAGAAACACAACAGGACTGCAAGAATGTGAGCACGTGGCAGCAAGACATTAGAAAAATTGACTGCAGTTTTTTCTTGAAAGCATCTGATTTTATTAACTCTGATTATTTCCAGCGTGCGAAGCTGTTCGGATTAGAGACTCTGTTAGTCGTTATCATCCTGAACACCCAACAGTTTTCATAAATTTATGACTTTGGTTCAGCTTGTTCTTATAATCAAGTCTGAAAGTATGAGAGCTCCTCCTCGCGCTATTTTGCTAAGATGTGTGGTTGCCAAAATCAGAAAGGCTGTCACTGTGAACAGGAGGGCAGGCGACTGGGTGTTGCTTTGGCCATCTTTTATCAGTGCTTGTCTCAGCCTGCCTTGGGTGCTGTCAGTATTTGCACGGTGTATCCCAGGCCGTCAGTGTCAGGAACACGTATGTTTGTTGGGGAAGAAGTCAGCCCATGGTTGTGTTTTTTCCTGGTAGAAATTGATGCCTTAAAGCCCCTAATGTTTTTTTATTTTTCTACCTTGTGAGTTTTATAGGTAATAGAAGTAGATTTTAGAAGCAACCCCTTTCTCCCTCCTCCCCTAGCACCCCTTAGTTTATACATTCCTTAATCCTCTTACCCCATTCCATACTCTCCATATCAACCCTACCCCCATATCCAGTAGAAGATGTTTTGTCTCTTAGTCAAGGCAACCCTGTTCTGTTTGGGGAACGCTTGTATCTTGGCCTAAACTGCAGGACAGAGTCAAGGAACTGGGTGACTCTGCTCTCTGTACCCTGAAGATGATGAAGGATGATGAAGAGAGGGTCCCAAAAAGACCCCAGACCCAATTCCAGGAGGTGGGCCAGGAGGTGGACCAGGCCAAAAGTCAGAGGATGGACACACTCGGGATTGGCCAGATATTGTTATAAATGTAACATCTTGGGCACAGCCCGGCGCGCGTCGTGTAACATCTCTTGCCTTGGCACAATTAAATCCTTTCCTTATCTCACCCCAACTAACGGCTCCTGGATTTTTTCTAAGCACCAGCTGAGCAGGCATCAAAATCCTCACTGCTGTGTGTTCCTGCAGTGACGTTAAAGCTGCAATAAGGCTGAAGCATTTGGCTTTTACCCCTGTGCAATATGATCTTTTACTGCCTTGTAGCCCATGTGGATCCTCCTGACCACATTTCACGCCCCCAGTTGCCCTGCCTCCCTCCCAGCCCCATTCCATGCTGCTGGAAGGGTGCATGGCAGAGGCTGCCTGGGGGATCTCAGCAATACCCAGCTGTCATTTATTCAATTATCATCAGAACTCAACAGCCCCAAGAATGGAGAAGTGCAAGTGATTCTTGGCTGCCAAGTAATATTTTTGCAGAGCAGGATCATTGCCCCTGTGTTTGATGGTGAGGAAAGTCTTTGTAGACTTGCTGTACTTGTGGCAGCTCAGGGAATTTCTGAGTTAAAACCTATTAATCATGTTTCTTCATGATTTACTTATTCATTTTCCTCTTCCAGTAAAGAATGTATCTTTTAGTGGTTTAAAAATGTGGGATAAGACTGAATTTCAGATGTTCATAGTGTTGAAACAATATAGAAGAGTCTTTCTTAACTGTAGCAGATGATACAGATTTTTTCACGGCATCATCTGTAACTGGATATAGATCCACGTCCTTTCTGGATGATAACGAGTAAATGTTTCATTTACTGGTTATTTTCAGTCACTTTCGGAGCTTGTGCAGACTCTGCATGTTTGTGTTTGATTTCCCTTTCATATCCTAAACAGCAACCATGATCTTACTGGACTGTTTGGGAAAGGTGAAGGCTGTTCTGTAGTAATGAATTAGTGTTAATTAAAACGCAAAAAAACATCTCCTTTTTAGCCAAAAATTGTGATCCCCAGTGTTTCTTGTGTGAAGAATTCACCTATTCCATGGGAATAGGTGAATAATCCTACTCCATCCCACTTCTCCATGTCATGCACCATCTACTCAATCTGTCAGAAGTTGGTCTCAGTTTTGAGGCACCCAGAGAACCAATAAAGCTGAAGTTCGATTCTGTTTCAATGTCTCTTTTCCTGTTTATTTCTACTCACTGAGAACTTCCTACCTCATGGTGGACCCTGTGCTCGTCAGCTGGTTCCTTTTAGAGTTGTTTGTTGTGATTATTTTTAAATTCCCATTAGATGTTTTGACTCTAACTGTGGAGTTTATAATGATGAGAAGTTCATAATGAGAGGGTGCTGCTAATGAAAGGAGCACTTCAGGTCTTTAGGAGTGGGGTTTTTTCTGAAATGCCTCTATCTAGCCCAGCTAATTGGATATTATGATATCATATCATATCATATTATGAAGCCCCAATGTTTCAGATGTTTTTCGGGAAAAAAAAAGATTTTTTTTTTTTGGCTGTCTTGCTAAAATTGTCTCTTACCTTGCTGATGAGCTGTTCCACAGTGAACCATAAGCAGTGCCAGAATTTTTCTTTTAGGCATCCAGCACATGTATTTGTGTGTGGGTGTTGTTTGCATATACAGGACAGACAGAGGGAATGGGGAGGGGGTTGTCCTACACTTGTCCTCTTCTGAGAAAACCCTCCCCGAGCAAGCATTGAAGAGATTATTTTAATCTCGTTCGGCATCCACAGCAGAGCTCAAGCCTCTGAGATGACAAAACTTCTTGTACATCAGTAGAGAACTGACTTAGAAACACAATGACCAGGGAAAATTATTGTTGGGGATGCCATTGCTCAGTAGTTTTCAATCTTTTGGAGTAGTATCACTTTTAAGAGCTGAAATAAAGCATCAAATAAAAATATGTCATGAGGAAAGTTGGTGGATAGGTATAAATTCAAAGACATTTCCTTTCAGTAAAATTTAGTTCATTTGGGGGCTGATTTGTTTTGAGTTCAAGGGGGAGGAGAACAGAATTTGTTCTTACAGTCCTGTGTTTCCTAAGATGTGATGCTAGTTTTCAATAACCACAATTAATATGGGAATTAAAATGCTTATTTTATGCAGTCCTACATATTATCAATCTCTGGGCAAATGAACAAAAAGCAAACGTGGATTTAAGAACTTTTGTTGAATCTCAGTCAAAAGTTTATGGCAAGATGTCTTCCATTTCCTCTTGTCTCCTATTGGATGACAGACCTGGTTTCAAACATGGATTATAAAAAAAAAATCTGAATTATGCTTCTATCTTTGGAAAAAATAAAAATAAATATACAATGAGTACGGTAAGTAAATATACAATTATGCATCTCATTATTGAGTGATAATTACATAGATTTTTTTCAACTTAGGCTGAAACCAGGCTGATGAATTCAATTGCAGTAGGCAGAATATAATGAAAATCCACAGAAAATGCTCACAAACAATGCTGTAAATTGTGAAACTGTTTTGTGAATTCAGTTATCACTTGAAAACAGATTTTTTTAAGGCATCTCTTTGACTTTTGCATTATAATAATTAATAAAAATTTATAAACTGATAACTCTAAGGCAGATCTTTTGATTATGAGTTCATAAAATAACTACTACTACTACTACTTATTATTAAAATTATTGTTATTATTCCTTAATATTCTGTAGATACAACACAAAAATATAAAGCTGATTTCCTGCCCTGTGATTCATAAATCAAATGTACAAGATGCACAATAAATGTGGATACCAGTTGAACTCGGAAAATATTATTATTCATAATGAAATTTCTTAGATTTGAATGTTGTTTTCAATTATAAATCTTCTCATTTGGAGCTACCAACTTCTTATTTCTATTTTCACCAGAAATATCTGTGTTTGCCCTCATAAAGCATTTATTTTCTAAGTTGGTTGTGTTTAAAGTTTTACTTCCAAGTTCACTAACCCCAGTTTCCTAAAACACCAAGTACAGTGCCATGGTTTCTGTTTTAGAGCGTTTGATAACTCTGAGTTCCCTTGAAATCAGGTTGGGAAAACAAATAAATTCTTTCCTCTTCCAAATTGTTTACCTAAATAGGAGATGAGTTGGATCATCCTCTACCCAGGATGGATTTTAGGCCATGGGTTTTTTTGAAATCCCTTCTCCTGTGTCTCCTGCACAAGAGCCTGTGGCAGTGCCAGTAGCAGGTCCTTGGCAAGTGGACAGGGGTGTGACAGGGCTTGGTGGGTCAGGGTGGAGAGGGGGCTCCATCCATAGGGAAGAGCCAAAACAGGTGTTATTTCACAGGTTACAATGGGGTGATTATAAATTCATGTGGCAGCTTATGAATGAAACTGATGGTGCATTGAATATTGATATGATTGTCACGATGGCCTTGGTAATGGTGCAGCTTTTCACAGAATCCCAGAATGTGCTGAGTTGGAAGGGACCCACAAGGATCATCCAGTCCGACCCCTGGCCCTGCACAGGCCCATCCCCAACAGTCACCCCCAGAGGATCATCCAAACCCTGCTGGAGCTCTGGCAGCCTTGGGGCTGTGCCCACTGCCCTGGGGAGCC
>NW_020910573.1:0-6984 GCF_003984885.1 Neopelma chrysocephalum | reverse complement strand
GTCGAGTTTCGGAGACTTGGCAGGAAGCCAGCTCCAAACTTGCACAACAATTTTTGGTGTCAGGAGTGGGATATTTTGGTTAAGTTTGGCCTGTTTTGAAAACATTGTCCGGGAAGACAGCCAAGCTCGGTGTTATTTTTCAAACCAAATCTATTGTTTTGGGAACAGGTCTGGGAACACTGCCAGAGTCTGGGAAAGCAGCCAAGAAACTTTGTTTACATAAACAAAGGGTTGTTTTAAGAACAAGAAGAAATAATAATAACAACAATGGGTAGTGCTGGCTCTACCTTCATCAGCAACTACCACAGGAACTCTGTAGGTGGCCCTAACAATGACCCCGAAATTGGCATTGCCCGACGGTCCTATAGGGCAAGGGCTCTTCTTTTAAAGACCATTCTACCTATTTCCTTGCTGATTTTGGCAATGCTTGTGCCCGTTCTGAGTTATCCCATAGGGAAACGTCCACGCCCAGAGGACGAATGTTGCCAGTACTTTTCTTTTCTTAACCTCGATATTAAAGGCCTGGTAAAGGAGATCCCCATGGTTACGATTGGACCCAATTATTATCTAAATTGTGTGGCAACCATACTGTTATTAATGAAGGTAATGGAAGTGTTGCTTAAAATTGGAAGAATGGTGTTGTATTGCTTTCCCTGTTGCAGGAAAGATCGCACCTCAAAGGAGATCGCTGGAACTTTGGAAAGGGCTGCGGACAGGCCAGTCCCCGGGTGGCATGGAGCTTGGGTAGATTTCGGTAAATTAGTAGGAAGTGTGTCACCTCCCATTAATTGGGAGTTCACACCGGAACAGATGTTTGATTCCGGTGAGATGGCCCGTTGTCTAACAGAAGGGTGCTTTTCCTACAAGGACCCGAATATGCGATTCTCTGCTTTGTGCTGGGGCCTGGCTAATGCTTATCGAGCTGCTGTAGACCACTTTCAAAGGGTTAAGGTCAACACAGAAACCCAAACCACGCCACCTGAAACCGGTGATGTCCCTATTAAGTCCACAGAAGTCGGGGTCCAAACACAACTAAAAGTCAGTGCTGTTTCTACCAAGCCCACTAGAACCGGGACTCAAGCTAAAACCCGGAAAGTCATTGTTGCCCCCATTAAGAAGAAGAAGACGTGGGTAAGGGAGATCAAAGAAATTACAGACCCATCTCCGCTACTGGAACACACAGAAGAAGAAGAAGAAAAAGAAGAAGAAGGAGCAGAGGAACCTATTCAAACCATGCAGGAAGTAGTTGATGAAGGAGCGGCAGTAATGGATGAAGGAGCGGCAGCAACAGATGAAGAAGTGGCTGTGACCGAGGAAGGAGCAATTGCAACAGAAGAAGCAGCTGCCAGAGAGGAAGAAACAGTTGCAAGGGAAGGAGCACGCCCAAAAGAACTAGGGGCGCGTCCAAAGGAAAGCAGAGCAGTATCAAGAGAAAGGAAGGCAACAGTACAAACGGCCCGTGGTGTATTGTCACTTGACGATTTATACCCTGACTACACATTCAGTGTTACAAAAGACGCAAAGAAGGGGCCAAAGTATCCCCCTCGACCCGAGGGAGAATTATTCCTACCCCTCCAGACCCAACCTTCTCTTGGAGGCGTGGATGATTGGAGGAGGCCCTTATCCTGGCATCCGAGAGACTACTCGCTACCTCCACCTGCTGGGTATCGTGAACGACGTAGAAGTCCATCTCCACGGCGTGAACGACGTAGAAGTTCATCTCCACGGCGTGAATGACATAGGAGTCCATCTCCGCGGCGTGAACGGCGTAGAAGTCCATCTCCGCGGCATGAACGGCGTAGAAGTCCATCTCCACACCGTGAACAACATAGAAGCTTATCCCCACGGCATGCCCAGTCTCCACCTCCACGTGAGAGATACAGAGAGGAGGCAGGAGTGGTTCCACGTAAGAGCGGAAGAGTAAAAAGGGAGGTGGAAAAGATTCTACGTGGGAGAGATGGACAAGAAATAATGCGAGAAAGCGAAATTACACAATCGCTGACCACAAGAGAGCTTAGAGATTTACGGAGAGATTATATGCGCTTGCCTGGTGAACAAGTCCTCGCCTGGCTGGTGCGATGCTGGGACAAGGGAGCTGATAGTCACATAATTGAAGGTGACGAAGCACGACAACTGGGATCCATTGCCCGAGACCCTAAGATCGAACAAGAAATGGGAAGGGAGAAAGCGGCGTCCAGTCTTTGGCTCCGAATTCTTCATGCTGTGAGGGCGAAATACCCGTTTAAGGAGTCCATGGAGAGTTCATCAAGAAGGTGGAGGACTGCGGAAGAAGGCATCCAATATCTACGGGAATTGGCCATGCAGGAGATCATCTACTCTGATCCAGAATATTATGACATCCAAGTTCCCGAGAATGTTCCTTGCACACAACCGATGTGGAAAAAGGTAATTCAAGGTGCTCCTAAACCGTATAGGTATTGCTTAATAACCGCATATCATCCAAAGATGGATGAACCAAGTGTGGACACCATGTGCGCTTGGATGAGGAGCATAGAGGAAAATCTGGAAGACTCCTTCGACCCTCTATACCGATACCCCTATGATAGGGAAAGAATGGAGAGAGATTATGAATACTACGGATATGAGGACGACCTTAGAGACAGAGATGACAGAAGGTATAGAGACTACAGAGAAAGGCCAATGGAACGATCACGACGGGATCGACGCAGACGACCTCGACCTAGACCTCGATCCTGGTCTCGATCTCGCTCACGATCTCAGTCATTCACACGTCGAAGGAAAGAAAACTCCAAGCGTCGGTCACGTAACCAATTATGGACATACCTTCGTAGTAAAGGAGAAAACATGAAGAAGTGGGACGGTGAACCCACTTCCAAGCTTGAAGCTAGAGTGAGAGAGCTGAAGCAAAAGGACACGGACAAGAAAGTTGTCTACGTAGTAGATGCAGACTTCTTAGAAAAGAAACTGCGATCGCCAAAGCACAAAAAGATGGAGGTCCGCTTTGACGATGGCAAAAAGGCCTCTAAGAAGTCAAAGTCCGATGATGAGTGCTCTGATCAAGACCAGTAGAGGGGCCCTGCCTTCTGCCAGGAGAAGGAAAGGGACCAAGAAGATAACCGAGTTTACTGGGCTGTGTGGGTTCGATGGCCTGGCACATCGGATCCTCAGAGATACCGGGCCTTGATAGATACTGGAGCCCAGTGTACTTTAATGCCTTCGGAGCATAAGAGTACCGAGACTGTTTCAATTTCTGGAGTGACAGGAGGGTCTCAAGAGTTGTCAGTGGTGGAGGCTGACATGAGCTTGACAGGAGACCAATGGGAAAAGCATTCCATTGTGACGGGGCCAGAAGCCCCTTGCATTCTTGGCATGGACTATCTGAGAAGAGGATACTTCAAGGACCCGAAAGGGTACCGGTGGGCTTTTGGAGTAGCCACGGTAATTGAAGAAGAGTCCAAGCAATTGTCTGCCCTTCCTGGCCTCTCAGAAGACCCTTCCATTGTAGGACTACTGCGAGTTAAAGATCAAGAAGTGCCAATAGCCACGACAACCGTACACAGACGACAGTATCGGACGAATTGAGATGCTGTGGTCCCCATCCACAAGATGATCCGAAAGTTGGAGAGCCAAGGGGTGGTCAGCAGAACCCATTCACCCTTCAACAGCCCCATCTGGCCTGTACGTAAGTCTGATGGTGAATGGAGATTAACCGTGGACTATCGTGGCTTGAATGAAGTCACGCCGCCATTGAGCGCTGCTGTACCAGACATGTTGGAGCTCCAGTATGAGCTGGAGTCCAAGACAGCAAAGTGGTACGCCACCATTGACATCGCAAATGCATTTTTCTCCATTCCCTTAGCAGCAGAGTGCAGGCCACAGTTTGCTTTCACCTGGAGGGGCGTTCAATATACCTGGAATCGACTGCCCCAGGGGTGGAAGCACAGTCCAACCATCTGCCATGGACTGATTCAGGCCACGCTAGAAAAGGGTAAGGCTCCAGAACATATCCAATACATTGATGACATCATTGTATGGGGGGACACAGCAGAAGAAGTGTTCAAGAAAGGACAGAAGATCATTCAGATTCTCCTCAATGCTGGTTTCGCCATCAAGAAGAGCAAGGTCAAGGGACCTGCTCGAGAGATCCAATTCCTAGGGGTGAAATGGCAAGATGGACGACGTCAGATACCAACAGACGTAATCAACAAGATTGTAGCAATGGCTCCGCCCACAAACAAGAAAGAAACCCAAGCTTTTCTGGGAGCAATAGGCTTTTGGAGGATGCACATCCCAGAGTACAGTCAGATTGTGAGCCCTCTTTACTTTGTGACCCGTAAGAAGAACAATTTCCAATGGGGTCCTGAACAGCAGCAGGCATTCAAACAGATCAAGCAAGAGATTGCACATGCCGTGGCTCTTGGACCAGTCAGGACGGGACCAGATGTAAGGAATGTGCTCTACACTGCAGCTGGAGATAAAGGTCCCTCCTGGAGCCTCTGGCAAAAGGTGCCTGGCGAGACACGAGGGCGACCACTGGGTTTCTGGAGCCGAAGCTACAGAGGTTCTGAAGCCAATTACACCCCTGTGGAGAAGGAAATCTTAGCGGCGTATGAAGGCATACGAGCAGCTTCAGAGGTAATTGGTACCGAAGCACAGCTCTTTCTGGCACCCCGACTGCCAGTGTTGAGCTGGATGTTCAAAGAGAAGGTGCCCTCTACGCATCACGCCACCGATGCCACGTGGAGCAAGTGAATTGCTTTGATTACGCAACGTGTCCGAATCGGGAACTCGAATCGCCCTGGCATTTTGGAAATCATAACTAATTGGCCTGAAGGTGGGAACTTCAATCTGGCAGAAGAAGAAGAAGAGCCAGTGAGTCGAGCTGAAGAAGCTCTGCCATATGATAAGCTGCCAGATGAAGAAAGACACTATGCCCTTTTCACCGATGGTTCCTGCCGTATTGTAGGGAGGAGCCGGAAGTGGAAAGCAGCTGTTTGGAGTCCCACCCGACGAGTGTCGGAAGCCACTGAAGGTAAAGGCGAATCGAGTCAGTTTGCGGAACTCAAAGCGGTCCAATTGGCCCTAGATATCGCAGAGAGAGAAGGATGGCCAAGGCTCTACCTGTACACTGATTCGTGGATGATAGCCAATGCCCTATGGGGATGGCTAGACCGGTGGAAAAAGATGAATTGGAGGCGTAGAGGGAAACCCATCTGGGCTGCTGATCTGTGGCAAGACATCGCTGCCAGAGTGAAGACACTAGATGTAAGAGTCCGCCATGTGGATGCCCATGTGTCCAAGAAGCGAGCTAATGAGGAACATGCTAATAACGAACAGGCAGACCGAGCTGCACAGGTCAAGGTCTCGCAAGCAGACCTAGACTGGCAGCAGAAGGGAGAGTTGTTCCTAGCTCGATGGGCCCATGATGCTTCAGGTCATCAGGGCCGAGATGGCACTCATAGATGGGCACGAGACCGAGGGGTGGATTTAGCGAAAGATATCATCTCTCAAGTTATCCGTGACTGTGAAACCTGTGCTGCTATCAAGCAGGCAAAGAGGTTGAAGCCCCTGTGGTATGGTGGACGTTGGGAGAAGTATAAGTATGGAGAGGCATGGCAGGTGGATTATATCACATTGCCACAGACTCGCCAAGGTAAACGCTATGTGCTTACCATGGTGGAAGCAACCACAGGATGGTTGGAAACATATTCGGTACCGCATGCAACAGCCCGAAACACCATCCTAGGCCTTGAGAAGCAGGTCCTGTGGAGACATGGCACTCCAGAGCGAATTGAGTCAGACAATGGGACTCATTTCAAAAACAGTCTAGTGGCCACTTGGGCACAGGAGCATGGTATTGAATGGGTATATCACATTCCATATCATGCACCTGCTGCAGGAAAAGTAGAAAGATGTAATGGACTGTTGAAAACGACTCTAAAGGCACTAGGTGGGGGAACTTACAAAAATTGGGACAAGAACTTAGCCAAGGCCACCTGGCTAGTCAACACCCGAGGCTCTGTCAACCGAGCTGGTCCTGCCCAAGCAGAGTCCCTCCACACTGTAGATGGAGACAAAGTTCCAGCGATCCATCTAAAAGGTATGTTAGGTAAGGCCGTTTGGATCACTCCTCCCTCAGGCCAAGACAAACCCATTCGTGGGATTGTTTTCGCTCAAGGGCCCGGATATACCTGGTGGGTTATGAGGAAGGATGGAGAGATCCAATGTGTGCCCCAAGGAAGCCTAACCCTGGGGAAAAACTAATTCTGTGCCTTGAGTTGTATTTTACAGGAGACCAGATTTATTTGTATAGTTTTTGTAATATATTCCTTCCCCCATATTGAGTCTCGTGTTTTTGTCTGGAAAACCCATCTCACATGGGGTTGAGATGTAGGTGGGGGGCTAGGAATCAGAATTGGATTTTGGACCTGCTCAAACCATGACACAGACGAAAAAGACCTGAACAAAGCCGATACGTGTATCCAAGGATGGCCGATGATGACACAGCCCAAACCAATGAGCCAGCCCTAAACCAGAACTGTGATTATGACGAAAGGGCCAAGAACCCAAACCGAGCTGCTGTTGGTGCTGTTCTTCAATGACAGACAACAGCCTTCGAGAAAAAATAAACATGGACTATATATGTATATATGTATATGCGCGGTATAGAGACAAATGCAATATATAGGTGTTGCGTAAAGAAATAGTATGGAATAAGGGGTGGAGAATGTGATGGTTTCAGTCTAGGCCTTCCTGGAGACCAGCTAGTAACCAGGAAGGAACTAGGAAAGTGACCAAGGAAGTATTCCATGCTATTCCTTTACGTAACCTAGGGTATAAATAAGGCATTGATAAGAGAGCTCGCTCTCTTCTCTTCCGGCGAGGTTGGAGAACGGTGGTCCCTGTCTGGGTCTGGCTTATCTGAAGCTGAGGCCTACAGTAACTGCTGTTGTCAGCCACGTGTGAGGGGGGAGTGCTGGGCCGCGTCCAGACGTCCTGCTT
>NW_020910572.1:0-4766 GCF_003984885.1 Neopelma chrysocephalum | reverse complement strand
ACACAAAGGGATTTGGGGGAGTGTTTCCCTGACAACAAGGAGAATTTGGGAGAGGGACCTTTCCACACCCAGCTATTGATGTGTGCACACATCTCTGCCTGGGTGTGGGTGTGAATTGATCGTGGTGTGAATGTTGTTCTTGTGAATCTATAATTCAGTCACTGTTAAAATTGTACCACATGCTATTGAACCACTTGATAATTGTTCAATTGGTCAATGATTAAGTTCTACTAATGTCTTTTGCCCCCTTATCTTTGTGTCCAAATCCTTTGCGCCCTGACCCTCTTGTATCCCAAGGCTCTGTGTAATTAATTCCCTTTCATCAAAAAATATATATTTTTCGTGACATCCACTTTAAAATCTTCCTTCTTAGCTAAACTACAAAAAAACTCCAATTAGCTTTAGAAGTCTTGAAGACAATTAAAGGAAGGGAAATAATTTTTTTTTCAGTGTTTTAATGGATCCCACGGTGCGTTCGGAGCTGCATCAGCTGTCAGTCCAAGATGGGCCATGTCAAAACTAGTGAGTTTGGGGGTGAGAAGCAAGGTTGATCATCAAGGGTCAGTGTGGATCTCCTGAGGAGACACTCAGCATCAAGATCACCTGGAGAACACCTCTATCATCTCTCCTCTAAACTAAAAAATATCCATCCTTGAATTAAAAAAAAAGTATAAATTTTGAAGACTTGTTTTGAAAGTGCCTTGAAGACAATTAAAGGAAGACAAAGAGTTCCTGAGGGATTTCTGGATTTTAATGAGCCCCACAGTGTGTTTGCAGCCCAGCCCATGATCCTTGAGGTACTGAGAGAAGATTGAAGAAGCTGCTGAAGAAGTCAGAAGCCAAACTCCAAGACCTTTGAAGCATTGCTGGGCCCCACTGAGGGCAGGCACTGACAAAGCCTCCCCAGGGACTCCTTCGAGCAGTTCCTTGGAGGCCAGGAGTGCAGGCAGACAAAGGCTCTGGGCAGGCCCCTGCAATGCTGAGCAAAGCCTGCCTTGGTTTTGTGGAGCACAAAGGCCAAGGCCTGAGCCCCAGGCCCTGGCACAGCAGATCCTGTCCCTCCCGGCTGGCTCAGGGCTGTCTGGGGGGTACTGGGATGGGAGGGGGAGGAACAACAAAGGCCAAACACTGGGCAACCCCTGCCAGGCTCCTGAGGGAGGGGCAAGGCAGAAAACAAGTGCAGAACCTGCAAGGCAAGTTGCTTGTGGTGGCCTGAGTGGCAGAGGCAGCTGCCAGAGGCAAGGGGACAAAGGCCTGGGTGCCTTTGGGCCTTGCAGCCCTGCCAGAGCCCTTGGTCATCTCTCCTGAAGGCTGTCCTGCCCTGGCCCTGCTGCTGCTCTGGCCTTGCAGGCTGCACACACCCCTCCTACTTTCCCACCCCCCTCCCAGCAGCATTTCTAGACCCTCCCTGATGTCTCTGCACCAGCTCTGGCTGTTCCCTGAAACACAAAGCCATGGGCTGATCCTGACTCCCTCTGGGTGACCTCTTGCACCACAAGGGTCCCCACTGAGTGACATTTCTTTTTCCTCACCTTCAGTCTGAACCTTCAATGCTACTCTTTGTAGAGATTTCATTCATTTCCAATACAAAGAAAAGCTCCATCCTGTCAGATCTCCTCTAGATCCTCTCCAGTTCTTCCTCGTTCCCCCAGAATGGGAGCCCCACACCCAGACAGACCAGTCCAGATGTGGTGACCCCAGGGCTGAGTCCAGGGGGGTGACAACTCCCTTGTCTGGGTGCCCACACGCCTCTCAAGGCAGCCCCATGTGCAGTTGGCCTTAAATCAAGGGGCCATTCTGATTCTTTGTAACGTCATGGAATCAAGTGGCACCGTGACACTGCAGGGCCTCATGGAACCAAAGGAATGCAGGGACACTGTGGAACCTCATGGAACTAAGGGACCATTGTGACATGCAGGGTCTCTTTGGAACAAAAGGAACCCTAAGACATCTCAGAGCCTCATGGAACCAAGGGGCTACTGTGCCTCCCCAGAACTCCATGGAATCAAGTAGAGCCGCTGCCTCCCCCCCTGCCGCCCGGACTGGAGTCGCCAGCTCTGCCCCGCTTGGACACCTCTGGAGTCAGTGTGTTCTTGGGCAGCACAACTTAGCTCAGACCAGAGAGTTTCCCAGATTTTGCTTTGCCTCCTTTCTCCCCTGGTTTAATTTTTGTTCTTTGTTCATTCAGGGGGAAAAGGGGGAAGGGAGGCACGTTTTGATCCCTGTTTTTATCTGTTTACAAAAGGGACTTGGGGTATGGGGGGAGAGAGGAGGCAATTTCTCTCTCTGCTGTTGCTTTGAACTGTTCTGTTCATATTGCTGTTTTTGCTGCTATATTTCTTGTCAGTAAACTCTTATTTTCTCACTTATACCTCCTTATATTTTGTCTCCTTATACTGGTGGGGAATAAAAGAGGAGTGAATTCATTTTATTGGAGTTCCTGCCCCAATATGTGTCTGTAAACCAGGACAGGTTGCTCAAGCGCTCCCTGAAATTTGGCATTATCCAGAATACACTGGAAAATGCATTTTGTCCCATTATATAGAGAGTTCTTCTGCATTGGTGGGCAAGGGCTGGTCACTGGGGGATTTCACCAGGATTTTATTTGACACTCTTCATTCAGCCAACTTCCCACCCACCACATCTTCCTCTTCTTCAGTCCAGCTCTCACCAGTCTGGCCATAAGGAGACCACAGGAGACCATGTCAAGGGCCTTGATAAAGTCTGGGCACACAACATCCTCTTATATTTTCTCCCACAGGGGTTCTGCAATCCCTGCCTTGTCCTTCCAATACCTGGGAATGGCTGCAGGAGGACTTGCCATATCCCCTTCCCTGCTGAGCCTGAGCAGTCTGGAACTCTGCCAACCCTCCTTGCTGCCCTGTTTGCAGACTGCTTCCATGTCTGCCTTTCCCAAGGCCCCAGGAAGCTCTGGGATTGCTCTGGGATTACAAGGGTTTGGGAGAGGTCTCCCAGAGACACTGCCCAGCCTTCTCAATATTGGGCAGGCCTTTTACATATCCCACACTTCCAGAGGAGTGCCCAGGACACAACACAGGTTGTCCTGGTGGTTCAGGAGAATTAGAAGGGATTTATTCCTGGAGGCCAAGCCCTCCACTTGGATTTGAGTGCAGCTGAAAGGTTTCCTCAGCATTTTCCCTGGTGCCTCCCTGCCCTGAAGGTTTCTGGCCATCAGGCTGGAGCTGAGGGGGTTGGGCAGGTGCCTGAGGAGGGTGTAGAACAAGGGCTGTGTCCAACTCTGCCAGGAGGGCTGTGCTGGGCAAGGATGAGGAGGCTGCAGAAAACAGTGGCACTGGGGAGGTGAGAGGAGCAGCTGGAGAGACCTTGTGCCTGCCCACGCTGGGCAGGAACTGCCCAAGGATGGCAACTCTGAAGCACTCACAGGATGTCCCTGTGAACAGGAGGGGAAGACTGGATCTGAAAATGAAACCTGGAAAGCAGAGAGCAGGAGTGTCATGGTGACACTGCAGGAGAGTTCCAGCCCTGGAGCAGGTCACAGAAGAAGTGACCCAGTACATGCAGTGGCCTCAGAAGATCCCACAGCATCCTGGAGATACTGTAAGGGAGCCCAGCTCTGCTTCAGAAGTTCCCAGGGCCTGTCCCTGCCTGTGCTCCAAGGGCTTCCAGCCCACAGGACTGTGCTCAGAGAGCACTCAGGCCTTACAGCGACAAAGGGGCTCAGGAGGACAGTGTGGAAGTGGCAAGAGAGCAGCTCTGCAAAGACCAAGCACTGCTGCTCCCTGGCAGTGCTGCTGGGCTGGGATTATTGTCCCCTTCCTGTTTGCAAATACACCCTGTCCTGCAGTGTGCTGTCCTTTAGGAACATCTAAGAAGAAGGGTCTTGGACAAAGAAGGCACTGCAGGGTCCTTTATTTTGTTTAAATACTGAGAGAGCACAATTCATCATTTTTACATCTCTGGGTCAAATGCAATGGGTAGACACTAAATTGGAAGGCAGATGCATAATAATATTTAATTGCAGAGAAAATTATTGCAAGAAGAACCCAATGACCTCCACGAAAAACCAGAGCAGGAAGGCTGGGCCATTAAGGAGCCTCACTCTGAATGCTACACACCAGAAACCTGGCACTTTATTGCTCCTGAAAAGCATCCAGTCATCATTTTCCTCAGGGCATTCTTGAGCTCCTTGTTCCTGAGGCTGTAGATGAGGGGGTTCAGTGCTGGAGGCACCACCGAGTACAGAACTGACACCACCAGGTCCAGGGATGGGGAGGAGATAGAGGGGGGTTTCAGATGGGAAAATGGGCCAGTGCTGACAAACAGGGAGACCACAACCAGGTGAGGGAGGCAGGTGGAAAAGGCTTTGTGCCATCCCTGCTCAGAGGGGATCCTCAGCACAGCCCTGAAGATCTGCACATAGGAGAAAACAATGAAAACAAAACAACCAAATACTAAAGAGATGGAAAACAAGAGAAGCCCGAGTTCCCTGATGTAAGAGTGTGAGCAGGAGAGCTTGAGGATGTGTGGGATTTCACAGAAGAACTGGCCCAGGGCATTGCCCTGGCACAGGGGCAGGGAAAATGTATTGGCTGTGTGCAGCAGGGCACTGAGAAACGCAGCGGCCCAGGCAGCTGCTGCCATGTGGGCACAAGCTCTACTGCCCAGGAGGGTCCCGTAGTGCAGGGGTTTGCAGATGGCAACGTAGCGGTCGTAGCACATGATAGTGAGGAGGGAAAATTCTGCTGACATGAAGAAGAAAAAGAAAAAGAGCTGTGCAGCACATC
>NW_020910571.1:0-4668 GCF_003984885.1 Neopelma chrysocephalum | reverse complement strand
GTTTGTTCTTATTCAGTTATTATATCTTGTGTTTTGTCCATTGCTTTGTTTGTTTGAGGGCTGCCCGCAAGATCATGATGTTCTGGATTCTCAGGTTTCTGGTTGTAGTGGTCTTTGGATCCATTGGCATAGTAGTACATTGTATTCTTTGGACAACACTAGAAATTAATCTCATAAAATATGGGATTAAGCAGGGTGAAAACAATAATTCAGAGATAGCTCCTAATAAGAAAAACTTCACTTGACTTTTTCTGCTTTGCTTTGGGTTTGTTGGTGGGGCAGTAACTCTGAATTCTGTGTATTCGGTTAAGTATAGGAGGTATTTTTGACTGCTTGTGAAAAAGGGGTTCCCATTTTTCCAAACACTTCATTCTAATTGATGTAAAGCTTCTTTATAATAAGCATTGTGGTAACATTTTGGACAGTCGCTCTCAACTGTAATAATTATCAGTTGTAATACTATTATAGTAAGCAGAGGTTCAGTATGACATGTGCCTCCACTCCCCATCGCCTATTGGTTTGCAGCCAACAGCAGGGTAAAAGATCTTCTTTGTGGCAGGTACAGAGGCCAATCTGGTCTTGCCCTCTACTATGTTCTTTTTAATGGTTGGTGAGAGCTATTATATTCTTTGCCCACATAAGTTTTCTCTTGTGATAACTGTATTATTTAGTTCGCAATGCTTCATATAAAGAGGTAATATATTTGCAATTATTATGTTTTAATTCCACTGTGAAATGTAAATCTATCTTTTGTGTTTATATCTTGTTCTCCAAGCTCAGCTTGTATTTATTTTACTAATTTCTTTATTGGTGACTTTTTTCTATGAACTAGAGATCTCACTTTGTTCTACAGTAAGATGATGTCTTTTTGTAATGTTATTTCCTAGACACTAAGGTCTTTAGAAGTGTTAATTACAGTTAGTATCAAAACAAGAAAACTCTCTCCACAGCACTCAAGACAGTGAGAAAACTTCTCTCACAGCAATTACACCAAACATCTAAAGGTATATTTCACACACTCTGCACTCACCAAACTCTTGGAATCAAAAGACCATTCACACAGTTCATATCCCTCTGTGTCTCCCGTATCGGGAGTAGGAATTGAATTACGGGAAAAATCTCGCCCCCTCTAGGAGCTACGCCATGGGACCACCCCACCCTAGGGCTGTACTGCTGCTCCAGCCCGTGCCTTGTGGCGTTGTGGGGGACCTCTGCGGGACCACCCCGCCGAGAGGTTACTTGTGGGACCCTCTGCGGGACCACCCCGCCGAGAGGTTCGTTGTGGGACCTCTGCGAGACCACCCCGCCGAGAGGTTCGTTGTGAGACCTCTGCGGGACCACCCCGCCGAGAGGTTCGTTGTGGGACCTCTGCGGGACCACCCCACCGAGAGGTTCGTTGTATCTCTCATACAGCACTAGAACTTAATCTTATAAAACATTGGATTAAACACGGTAAACAACAGTCTTCCCTCAGGCACTATGAAATTCAATGTTTACTTTTTCAGTTGGCTCAATTTACTACTAGTGAGTTACTTTTAAGTATTTCTTGAGTGTTTGGGCTCTTTTCTAGAGTCACTTTTTTGCTATCTTTTTGTCAGATTGAAAACCAAAATTTTTGTTAAAGTACTTTGACAGGTGATTGTAAGATTATTTATATGATTATTCTCAGCATTTATCAGCAGTAATGACTCCAACCTAGAACGTGATTAAGGCAAACAGAGGTCCAGTATAGCTTATACTTCCACTCTCCATGCCTATTGGGATGCAACCAATAGCAGGGGAAAAAGGATCTTCTTCGTGGCAAGTACAGGGGCTAATCTGGTCTTGCCCTCTGTCGCTCTATCGGGTGGTTTTGTAGGTTGGCTGATCAGGCTCTAAGGCTCTGCTGCTGTTTGACTGACTGCTGAGAAATGATTTTTATACTATACATTTTAGTATAGGATGCAAGTCTATTTTAACAGACAAACAACAACACGATTTGTATTTCACTCTTACGGTTTGGTTTGCGTTTACACTATTGACCTTTGTATCGATGGCTCGTTTCTTGAGCTGGGAGCTCCGCTTCTTTTGCTGAAGATCATTTTTCAGGGTTGGTTGCTTCTTAGTTACTGTAAAAGAACTTGCTTTCAAGTTACTTTAAGTTTCAGATATTTCTTTAGGCATTTCTTTAACACTTTTCAACAAGGTATTAATTGTTATTTTTGTTCTAAACATTAATTTCAGTCACTTTTACTGGAACAGGTTTGCCCCAGCTACTACTCTCGTCTTGCATTGGGTTTCTCACTCAGATGAGAGTTAGTGGGCACGCTCACAATATTTCTTTCAAATTTGCTGTTAAAACCATTTGCCCCCAAGCATTCAGGTGATACTTTGCTCATCATATTATCTCTTTCACTTTTGCAGACTTCACTCTAGCCAACATGCTTATACACACTTTGGGATTTACACTCAATTTTCCTTTTTAATTTTAAAAAAAAAAAAAAAAAAAAAAAAGTTCGACCCCCACTTCATCTTTTGAGGCACTATTGCCACCAGATCTCCACTTACTAAGTCCATCTCTGCTATCAACAGGTCCCCCAACAGCTCCCACACCAAAATTCATTGTCTTTTTGGCAGGATGTTCTCGCCGCATTTCTGAACTTACCCACTTCACATGCTTCCCATGGACTCTTTCTCAAAGCATTCTAGTAAATTCTCTGCTATTACTATCAATAAATTGTTCACCAACTATACAACACTACATGCTAAACACACGTCAAGTACGTTCACCCCTCCCCCAGGGCCTGAGACACGGCTCAGGTCTGGTTAACTCAATCACAGGACACTGATGTCTCTCTTGGTTGCTAAGGCACTGTGGACTCTTCCTCTACTTGTCGTAGACCAGGACCTCCAGGGCTCCCCCTGCAAACGCTCTCTAGTTTCTCGCTGCTTAGTCTATACACACAGACAGGGCTGTTCTTGTCAAACTTCTTACGCTTGTTGATTGCTTAGCTTTTACATTTGTCAAAGTTTTTCTGCCCCCAGAGCCAAACTAGAATTCCGGCACCGCCTCCAGGCACCACTCCTTGGCACCACCCCCGCGGCGCCCACCTGCGCTGCAGCCAGCAGGGCCGGCTCCCCGCCGGGGAACGCCACCGGCCCCTTGCCTTGGGAACAGCTCGTTCCGGCTTTTTCTATCTCGGCCGCTTGTGGTACCGCCCCTCTGCGCTGCCTCCCCGCCCCGCGGTGCCTGTCTGCGCCGCGGCCAGCGGGGCCGGCTCCCCGCGCGCTGCGGTCAGCGGAGCCGCTGTGGTCTGCCAGAGCTGCCCCGCTCGCAGCCCGTGCCGCTTGCAGTTCGTGCCAGCCAGCGCCGCAGGCATTCCGGACCACCCGCAGCTCACGCCGCATCGGCGGAAGCGGCCGCGACCGCCGCCACTACCCCTAGCACCAGCGGGGCCAGTTTGGCGGCGGCTCCGCCGCCTCTCCGGTCAGGAACTCCCCACGCCGCTCCGGCAGGGCTATGTCCCCCCGCCTCCCGCTATGGGGCCGACCTGCCCCCACCCGTGCTCCCAGACCAAGACCCTTTCTGTTCCGCGCGGCATCGCGCCACGTGACCACCGCCATTTTCGGTGGCCACTCCGCTCCCGGTACTATGCAATCTCGGCACTGCTTCGCGGCTCCTACGGCCGCCGGTTCGCCCTGCTCCGCCGCTGCCCGGGGCACTTCGCCGCCCGGCGCCGCTCGCTCCCTCGGCACCGGCCCCTGATCAGTTAAGCTGCGGGAACCCCCGCCCCACAGGAGCCGTGTATTTCTGTCTGGCGCCGCCGGCCCCCCGGCTGGTGGTGCTGCCGGATCCCCGTCCAGCGCCACCTTTCGCTTTAGTGTACCGGCGGGCCCTTGGCCGGCACTTTACACGTTCGCACACACCGCCAGACTCCCGGCTGGCGTCGCCTCCCCTACACACGCGCTACCGGACTCTAAAGCTCCCGCGAGCGCCGTGCCAACCGCTGCCGCTGCGCCGCCCAGCTCCCGGCCGGCCCGCCTGAGATTAGCCCGTCTCCAGCCACGGGGCCGACTCGGTTCCGCCTTCTCCCCCGCGCAGCTCCCGGCCCCGGGCCGGCCCCGCGCCACTTGGCTCCGGCTCCGGCCCCGGGCCGCTGCTCAGCGCCTCTCGCTCCTGGCCCCTGGGCCGACCCCGCCGCGCCGCTCCGGGACACCCACGGCGCGCTGCCGCCGCTCGCCGCTCAAGCGTGCCGCCGCTCCGCTCTGCTCCGCCTCTGCCCAGAGCACTTCGCCGCCCGGCGCCGCTCGCTCACGGGCCCCAGCCGCTCCGCCAGTTCCCGCCCCGCTGCGCTCGCAGCAGCCGCCTGGCTCTACTGCAAGCCGCTTGGCTCCGGCCCCGGGCCGACCCCGCCGTGCCGCTCCGGGGGTCCGAGTACTCCCCGGTCCTCCGCTCTCCCGCGCTCGCCGACGCTTTCATTTACATTCATACACATATACACACACACACATTTCACCCAGCCCGCCCGGTAGAATTTAAAGATTGTTAGTTCCTTACCGGGTTCTGTGCACAGAGTTTTAAGGGCTCCAGAGTTTTAATTTGTATACCGGCCGGGATTCCTTTCGCTTCCTTTTGTTCTGCAAACTTTTGCCGTCTTTCTAAATTCAATAAATGAGATTTTTCTCACA
>NW_020910570.1:0-2539 GCF_003984885.1 Neopelma chrysocephalum | reverse complement strand
GATCTGAAAATGAAACCTGGAAGGCAGAGAGCAGGAGTGTCATGGTGTCACTGCAGGAGAGTTGCAGCCCTGGAGCAAGGTCACAGAAGAAGTGACCCAGTACATGCTCTGCCCTCAGAAGATCCCACAGCATCCTGCAGATGCTGTAAGGGAGCCCAGCTCTGCTTCACAAGTTCACAGGGCCTGTCCCTGCCTGTTCTCAAAGGGCTTACAGCCCCCAGGACTGTGCTCAGAGAGCACTCAGGCCTTACAGCGAGAAAGGGGCTCGGGAGGACAGTGTGGAAGTGGCAAGAGAGCAGCTCTGGACAGGCCAAGCCCTGCTGCTCCCTGGCAGTGCTGCTGGGCTGGGATTATTGTCCCCTTCCTGTTTGCAAATACACCCTGTCCTGCAGTGTGCTGTCCTTTAGGAACATCTGAGAAGAAGGATCTTGGAAAAAGAAGGCATTGCAGGGTGCTCTATTTTGTTTAAATACTCAGCACAATTCATCATTTATACAGTCTCAGTGTCAAAATCAAAAGATGGACAATAAATTAGAAGACAGATGCATAATAATATTTCATTGTACAGAAAATTATTGCAAGAAGAACCCAGTGAACTCCACAAAAAACCTGAGCAGGAAGGCTGGGCCATTAAGAAGTCCCGTTCTGAATGCTACACACCAAAAACAGGCACTTGATTGCTCCTGAAAAGCATCCAGTCATCATTTTCCTCAGGGCACCCTTGAGCTCCTGATTCCTCAGGCTGTAGATGAGGGGGTTCAGTGCAGGAGGCACCACTGAGTACAGAACTGACACTAACAGATCCAGGGATGGGGAGGAGATGGAGGGGGGCTTCAGGTAGGCAAATGTGCCAGTGCTGGTAAACAAAGACACCACGGCCAGGTGAGGGAGGCAGGTGGAAAAGGCTTTGTGCCGTCCCTGCTTAGAGGGAATCCTCAGCACAGCCCTGAATATCTGCACATAGGAGAACACAATGAAAACAAAACAGCCAAGTCCTAAAGAGATAGTACACAAGAGAAGCCCAATTTCCCTGAGGTAGCCTGAGTGTGAACAGGAGAGCTTGAGGATGTGTGGATTTCACAAAAGAACTGGCCCAGGGCATTGCCCTGGCACAGGGGCTGGGAAAATATATTGGATGTGTGCAGCAGAGCACTGAGAAACCCAGCGGCCCAGGCAGCTTCTGCCATGTGGGCACAAGCTCTGCTGCCCAGGAGGGTCCCGTAGTGCAGGGGTTTGCAGATGGCAACGTAGCGGTCGTAGCACATGATGGTGAGAAGATAATACTCTGCCGAGATGAAAAAGGCAAAGAAAAAGAGCTGTACAGCACATCCGTGGTAGGAGATGGTTGTGGTGTACCAGAGGGAATTGTCCATGGCTCTGGGGACAGTGGTGCAGATGCAGCCCAGGTCTGTGAGGGAGAGGTTGAGCAGGAAGAAGCCCATGGGGCTGTGCAGGTGGTGGTCGCAGGCTACGGCGCTGAGGATGAGGCCGTTGGCCAGGAGGGCAGCCAGAGAGATGCCCAGGAAGAGCCAGAAGTGCAGGAGCTGCAGCTCCCGCCTGTCTGCGAATGCCAGGAGGAGGAACTGCATGAGGGAGCTGCTGTTGGGCATTTGCTCCTTCCCCAGGGTATTTTGATCAGTTGAGGAGGAAAAGTCACTGCTGGGTTAGACCAGGATTCTGCAGCCAAACATTACACATCGCACAGCCACCTCACTCTCAGGCTCTCTCTCCTCACTCAGACCTCCCTGCAGCTCCCTCCCCTGAGCTCTGGCTTTTGATGGCTGAGGGGACCATTGGAAGCAGCAACTCTGTGATGGGCTCCCAAGGACTCCTTCTTGCACTGCAGTGAGATGGAACTTGAAATGCAGGATGATCTCAAATTAAATGTACTTTTGATACATCAAAAAGCTTCTCAGCTTTGCTGTTTACAATTTGCTGAAATGAAGGACTGAGCTGAGGGAATTCTTTGTATTTGTTCACCCAGTTGCACCTGCCAAAATTAGGAGTGGTTGTGGAGGTTTGAAATCCCTGACATTTCTATTGCACTGCAGGTCAAATCTTGTGGGGATCCTGTGCAGCACAGAGATACTATGGCAGAGCTGTGCCCTTCTGGAGGGCACCTGCAGCCCTGCAGGACACCCAGGCAAACAGCTGAATACCCTGAAGGTGTCTGGAGGGCACTTGGGCACTTTGTTCCCACAGACACATCCCCACAGCAGCACCCAAAGGGTTTGTGTCTGGACAGGAATCTGCCCCCCCAAACCCCACACTGGCTCAGAAAACCCAATGGTGAGAACAAGGAGAGCCCAGGCAGCAGGGGATGGCAGTGAAATGCCACAAGGATGCTGCCAAGGGAGGAGGGACACAGAGAGACAGCTGGAAATCAGGGCCTTGTCCTTGCCTGGGCTCTGGCTGCTGCAGGGCAATGCACAGCCCAGCTCCCGTGGACCTGAGGGCACAGGCTCTGCTTCGGCTGGGAAAGGAGCCCAGGGAGGAGCTGCTCAGGGAAGGGGTCTGTGCCACAGGGACAGCAGGGAGG
>NW_020910569.1:0-13518 GCF_003984885.1 Neopelma chrysocephalum | reverse complement strand
CAGGAAGAGCCAGAAGTGCAGGAGCTGCAGCTCCCGCCTGTCTGCGAATGCCAGGAGGACGAACTGGGACATGGAGCTGCTGTTGGGCATTTGCTGCTTCTTAGCATAGGGCCTGTTCAGAAAAGGAAAGGACAGGGAACAGTTAAGACAGACCTCTCTGAAAAAGCAACTCCATTTCTAAAAGAAATCAATGTGTCAAATGTCACCAAATGCACTGCCAAGGAGTCAGTTTTGCTCTGCTACAGTGGGACATTAAAATTTTTGGCAGAGCTCTCACACACACAAAGAAATGTCAGATGTAACAGACCTGGAATACAAAAGTTCCATCTCTACACCCATGACTCAGAAGAGCTTGGGCTGCAGAGCAGAAGCTTAGTCTGACCTTAAAATAATTCTATCTGTGTTTTTTATTTTTACCATCACATCTGGGGAAGTTTCCTTTCCACTGCAGGAATCCTCATTTCTATGGCCCAGCACACAGTGCCCAGAAGAGCTGCAGGGAAGGGCCCCCAGAGCCGCCTGAACGCCCCCTTCCCCAGGCCTTGGGGGCACTTGCCCCCCACTCCCTGCCCAGGGCTCTGCTGCCTGGAGCTGTCCCTGCCAGCAGCTGCTTCCCTGGGCCCAGGGCTGGGCCCTGCCAGTGCTGTCAGAGCCCATCCCAGCCCTGGGGGCTCAGCTCTGCCCTGCAGAGCCCTCCCAGCAGCACAGGGCACTGCCCAGGGGCATCTCTGCCTGGGCAGGCTCTGATGGCAATGTCAGAGCAACCCTGGGGAGGCTGGAAAAGTGACACTGATGCTGTCTATAAGACAGTTTTGATGTCTGATACTCTCAGGTTCAATCCCCTCTAATCTTAACAGAGTTCAAGTTTCAGTGTTTCCTCCTGTGTTCAGAGATTAATTTCTCTGTCACAGTCAGTAAGCAGAAAACCCAGAGTATAACACTGAAAGAACTGGTTCATTCTCTTTAAGGTACCCCCTGTCTGTCTCTGCCTCTTGCAAATACCTTCTGGGAAATTTCCTGCTTAGATCTGGATCTGTGACCAGCCCTCATCCCTGCAGCACACTTTGGAGATCAGAAGGACTCTGCCCTGCTCTGCCCTCCCAGGAGTTGTTCCTTTCCCACAGCCCTTCTCCCCCAGCCCCGTGGCAGCTCCTTGGCCGGGCTGAGAGCTGACCCTGGCAGGCAGCAGAGTCCCTGCCCCAGCACACAGAGCCCTGGGGGCAGGACCCTGCTCTGCACCACAGCCCTGGGCACCCCTGGCTGCACCCCCACCTTCCCAGCCCACAGCCAGCCCTGGCACAGGGAACCTTCTTGCCCTGGGCCTCTGAGGGGGCAGCAGCAAGTCCTGCTCTGCAGCAGCTTCTCCTGCTGCACCCCAGGAAATCCAGCACAGCCATCCTGACAGCTCCTGCCACTGCTGGCATTTGGCAGCTGGGAGAGGCACTTGCAGGGAATCCCCTGCATTGCTCTGCAGCCAGAGCCTGAGCGTGGCAAAGGGCTGGCAAGGTTCCTCCCCTGAGCAGCTCTGCCCTGTCCTCCCACCCCAGGATCCCTTGAACCTCCTGCTCCCTTCTCTCTGCCCTTGCTGCCTGCAGCTCCTGCCCTGCTCTGCCATATGGCCACTTCCTCTGCACTGCAGCAACTGGGAGAGTCCTGCTGAAAGATCCTAGAAGCTGTGGGATGGGCCAGCTTTAGGAGATGCCTCCAGGAAGGCAAGTTGAACTTTCCTACAGCCAGAGAAATCTTCCTTCAAATCCTGGGAAGGTTTCTCACATAGTAAGAGCTCAGTCACCTCCCAGCCCAGGCTACCTCTCATCTCTCTGCCTTGTCTCCTGTGCCCTGGGTGCTGCACGCAGTGCCCTCAGCCCTGCTGGGCTGTGCAGAAAAGCTTCTCAGCAGCAGAGCTGCCTTTTTGAAGCTCTTCTTGCTTGCCAGGAGCTCCCTGTGTGCCAGGAGCCCAGCCCAGCTCAGCAGCACAGCAACAGCCCCAGGCAGCCCTTGCTCTGCCCCTCTGGGCTCCCTCCAGCTGTCCCTGGGGCTCCAGGGGAACCTGCTGGCACACAGCTGAAGGAAATAATGATATTCTTTCTCTCAGCTGGGCACAGACACTTCTTTCAGCAGTGTCATTTCTCCAAACAGACACAGAGTTAAGTTCAAGAGTCCCCTTTTCATGTCCCATCATTAGACAGAAAACCCAGACAGTGCCCAGGAGGGATCTCCTTCACCTGCACTGAGGGAAGGGACTCAGCTGAGTCAACAGAGGTGTCTCATTGTGGCTCTGCAGACCTGGGGCCAGAAGGACACTCAGCTCCCTCCACAACCCCCATGGGCTGGGATTCCTCCTGCCCCACTTCAGTGGGACCAAAACAGGCACCTGCAGGTGACTCCTTGTCCCAGCTCCCATGGGAATGAAGGAAGACCAAAGCCAGGAGTGACCTGCTGGGACACAAACCCCTGGTTCCTTCTGAGGGGCCAGAGGTGACCGAGATTCCTGCTGGGAACTGCAGGCTCCAATGGAGCAGTTCCTAGGGACAGGGCAGCAGCTGTGGGATCTTCTTGGAGGCTGCTGGGACATTGTTTTTGCCAACTTCAGTGGCAGAAGGTGCCCACAGGTAGGACAGGGGAACCTGTCACTGTTCCTTCTGTCCAGGGCAGCCCATAGAGGTGCTCAGGTGACCAAATGGAGTCAGGTGGCACAGGGAGAGAGGTCTCTCTCCTGTTCTTTATCAGGGTATTTTCTACATGTGCTCAGAGTACAATGGCAGTTGTCTCCTGGACATCCCTTCAATGCTGAACCTAATTGAGGGCAGCTGAGCCTGGATTGAACAGCCAAAGAGGGGCCTGTAGTGCCAGGGGAGGTGCCAGGGCTCTGCAGCACAAGTGCAGCAGCTGCCATGGACACCACAGGGCCTGTGCAGGAAGCCCATCCCCATTCCCAGCAGTTGTGGGACAGGCACCACCCAGGGCTTCTCAGACACATTGGGTGCCTTTGGGGCAGTGAGTGAATCCCAGCCCTGCAGGGACACAAAGGTTGTCCCTTCTCTGCCCAGCCAAGGCCGGGCCAGGCACGAGTCCAAAGCACATCAGCCCAGGCTGTCCACACTTGTCTCCTCACTCTGCTGGCTCTTCTCTCCCCCAGCATTTCAGCAGCATGTGCTGATCTCCTGAGCGATCAGGCCTGTGATTTTCCCCCTGGGCCTGAGTCCCAGCACGTCCACCCCCAAGGCCATTGTCAGCAAAGCCTCTGCACACCCCAGCTCTCGGGGCTTTCAGAGCAGCTTTCCCCACTGCAAATCTGTTCTTACCCCCGGTGCCCCCACTGAGGGGCTGCAGCCAGACAGGCCCCAATGCCCTGCGTGTGGGGCACAGGCAGGAGGGGCTGCAGCCCCAAGTCTCTCTTCATTCCACTTGCAGGCAATAACAGCCCAGGCCTGCTGAGACAGTTCCCAGGTTTTGGTGCTGTGATGGGTTGGGAGAGAAGGCCGAGGAGACACAGGAGAGAAAGAGCAGGAGAGAGGTGCCCTCAGTGGGAAGGAGCTTCTTGGACCTGTGGAGCTGCTCTAGGGGCTGAAGAACTTGGGTGAACTTTTGTGGATGAGGGTCAGAGGAGAGACTGGTTTGGGTTACACTGTGATGTGAGACAAAGAGCCCATTCAAGTTGGCTTTGATAACCCTGGAACTGACTGGAAAGGCACCACGACAGGATGCAAAGAGTCCCAGAGGTTTCTGCAGGGTCTTGGTCAAGACAGCCCTTGGGACACAGGCCTTTAGAGCACAGCTGGCAGGTTGGTGGACAACAGGGAGGCTCATCTGCATCTGCTTCTGGCCAAGAGGAACCAAGAGGTTGCCATAGTAACTGACGGTAGCGATGGGATAGTATGATGGTTGCCATTGTAACTGACAATAGCCATGGGAATGTGTAATAGTTGCCATGGTAACCGACTGTAGCAATGGGAATGTGTGGTGGTTGCCATGGTAACCAACCTTAGCGATGCGACTGCATGATCGTTGCCATGGTAACTGGCCCTAGCAAGGGGAATGTGTTGTGGTTGCCATGGTAACCGACTGTAGCAATGTGATTTTATAATGGTTGCCATGGTAACTTTCCATAACTATAGAAATTTGTGATGGTTGTGATGCCTTAAGCCCATAATGATTTTCTTATTTTTCTACCTTACAAGTTTTATAGGTAATAGAAGTAGATTTTAGAAATAAACCCCTTTCTCCCTCCTCCCCGTAGTATCCCTTAGTTTATATTCCTCAATCCTTTCACCCCATTCCATACCCCCCCTATCACCCTACCCCCATATCCAGTAGATGATGTTTTGTCTTTTAGTCAAGGCAGGCCTGTCTTGTTTGGAGAACGCTTGTATCTTGGCCTAAACCGCAGGACAGAGTCAAAGAATTGGGTCACCCTGCTCTCTGTACGCTGAAGATGATGAAGATGATGAACAGGGGGTCCCAAAAAGCACCCCAGACCCAATTCCGAGAGGCGGGCCAGGGGGTGGACCAGGCCAAAAGTTAGAGGATGGACACACTTGGGATTGGGCAGATATTGCTATAAATGTAACATCTTGGGCACAGCCCGGGGCGCGTCGTGTAACATCTATTGCCTTGGCATAATTAAACCCTTTCTTATCTCACCCCAGCTAAACGGCTCCTAGATTTTTTTTTCGTAGCACCAGCTGAGCAGGCATCAGTTGCCATGGTAACCGACTGTCGCAATGGGAAGTATGATGGTTGCCATGGCAACTGACCGTAGCATTGGGAATGAATGGCGGTTGCCATGGTAACTGAACATATCAATGGGAATGTATGATTGCTGCCATGGTCACCAACCCTAGCACTTGGAATGTGTGATGGTTGCCGTGGTAAGTGACCGTAGCAATGGGAATGGGTGATGGTTGCCATGGTAACCGACTATAGCAATGGGAATGTGAGATGGTTCCCATGGTTACTGACCCTAAGAACAGGAATGTATGATGGTTGCCATGGTAATCGACCGTGGAAATGAGAATGTGTGACTGTTGCCATGGTAACTGACCGTAGCAGTGGGAAGTATGCTGGTTGCCACAGTAACTGACTTTAGCAATGGCAATGTATGATGGTTGCCATGGTAACCGACCGTAGCAATGTGAATGTATGATGGTTACCATGGTAACTGACCATAGCAACGGGTATGTACGATAGTTACCAAGGTAACTGACTGTAGCAATGGGAATGTATTATGGTTGCCATGGTAACTGACCGTAGCAGGGGGAAATGTGATGGTTTCCATTGTAACTGACCATAGCAATGGGAATGTATGATGGTTGCCATGGTAACTGACACTGGCAATAGGACTGTATGATGGTTGCCATGGTAACTGACCATGGAAATGAGAATGTATGGTGGTTCCCATGCTAACTGACCGTAGCAGTGGGAAATATGGTGGTTGCCATTGTAACTGACTGTAGCAATGGGAATGTGTGATGGTGCCATGGTAAGTGACCATAGTGATGGGAATGTACAGTGTTTGCCATGGTAACTGACCATAGCAATAGGAATGTATGATGGTGACAATGGCCCACTGATTCCATCATTTTCCCCAGTGTCACAATGGCCTCTTGATTCTATGAGGTTCCACAATGTCACAATGGACCCTTCATTCCATGAGATTCTGCAGTGTCCCATTGGTTCCCTTCGGTTCCAAAAGGTTCTGGGATGTCACACTTCCACAAAGTCCCGGGGTCCTTTTGATTCCATGAGGTTCCGCAGTGTCCCATGTTCCCTTTGGTTCCAGGAGGCCCTAGTGTATTCCAATGGCTCCTGGATTCCATGAGATTCCACAGTGTCCTGGGGTTCCCTTGTATCCCAGAGTTTTGGCAGTGTCCTGGGGTCCCTTTGTTCCTAGGAGGTTCCTTTGTTTCCATCAGGCCCTGCCACGTCCCAGACTCTCTTTGGTTCCATGAGGGGCTGGAGGGTCACAATGTTCCCTTTATTCCATGGGGTTCCTCCATATCCCAGGGTTCCTTTGGTTCCATGGGGTTCCACAGTGCCAAAACTCCCTGGTTCTTATCCTTCCAACATTTGTGGGCCCATTCTATCCCTGCCTGGGATGCAGCACCATTGTGTTTCTGCAGGAATGTCCATGGCCATCCTGCCACTGCGCCAATTTAATGCTGCAGAAACGTCACTGCAGGCCCCACACTGGATGCAGGAACAGTCTGGGAACTACAGGCCTGCTCCCATTCAGCAGAGCCAGTTGGGGTCACAAAGAGCACAAGCGATTGACTGCAACCCCTGCAGTTCTCTGCCATTGCTGGGGACAAATGCAGGAACTCCCAGGAGCTCTGCAGAGCCCTGACAGTGCCACTGCAATCCCAAGCTGCATTGCCCGGGTCAACACTCAGCACAGCCAAGGCCACAACCCTTCCTGAAAGGTGTCCCTTCTGGGCAGGGCCAGGGGGACATCTGTCCCTCCACATGTTGTGTCCAATTCTCATCCCCCACTTAGGGACAAAGTCAGCCTACATTGTGTGTTTAGCTTTCCATTTGCTTCACTCTTTTGTGCTTCCAACACACCCTCACCCCAGTCTGGGCAGAGTCTGGCCCCCCAAAGAACACAAGACCGGACTATTTGTGGCTCCCGCTGCAGTGGCTGGACCTTGGACCACAATCTGTGCCAGGAGCAGAGAGGTCCCTCCCCACAGAAACTTCTTGGCAATGGAGTTCTTAAGAAAACGGGACAGGCTGTGGGGATCACTTGCAGAGCACAACCAGGGACGTGTCTTGAGCATCCTCCTGTTTAACATGACCAGCTTTTTCATCCTCTTTTCTCTCTGTTTCCTCATGCTTGTTTCTTTCAGAAACCACTGTGATCCCACCATTTCCCTTCCTTTGATTCTTCCCTAGAGATCCCACCACAAGTCTTGCCCAGTCCCTAAATGTGCCTTCTTGTTGCCCATCATAAGACTCACACCTCAAACAGAATCCCCCATCTTCAACTGGCAAGGTCATCCTGGGAGGCTCTGCCATTGACCCGTTTGGTGAAACTTTCACACAGAGATGTTGGAACTTTACTTGAATTGACTTTTTACCTTTTGGGTTTACAGTGGTTTCTCCAAAAACATGGTAATTCATGCCCTAGCAACAGAAATTCTTTGGAGAAGGAGTTTGGGACTCAAAGAATCACAGAATGATTTGACTTGGAAGGGACATGAAAGCTCATGTGGTCCAAGTCCCTGGACACGGAGAGTGACGTCTTCAGGCTGCTCAAAGTTCCTGACCTTAGACAAATCCAGGGAGGGAACATCCTCCTCTCTTGCAGTTCTTACCAGCCCCATTGGTAAGTATTTCTTCATTTTATCCAATATAAAGCTCCCCTATTTCAGTTCAAAGCCATTGTCCCGTGTTCTGCCACTACAGGCCTTGGCAAAATGTATCCCTGTGACTATGTTAGACCATGTTTTCATCTGCAGACACCTTGGAGAGTGCTCAGAGATGTCCCAGGAAGGGGGTTGGAGGTCTCAAACACATGACCACTCGACAGGGGCAAAGGAGTCGTGGGTTCAGTGGTGTGCAGAGGACAGCAGAGAAGAACCCTGGGAGTGCTTGAAGAGTCGCTTCAGAGACGGGTGGATGCTTTTGTCATAGCAGAAACAGCATGAGAAAGAAAGAATTAATGCCAAGTGCAGTTGGGGAGGTCCAGGCTGGCATGAGGAGAAAAGAATTTCACTCCAAGGGCAGTGCTGTGGTGCAACACATCACCCAGAAGGAGTCTGGATGAGCCCAAGGCTTTGTGTGTCCAGGAAGAGCCAGGGAGGACGCAGAGATGTCAGTGCAGGAAGGTGCCAGCCAGGTGGGGCAGCCGGGGGGATGACGACAGCCTGCAGGGAAAGGGGCATGGCATGGACACCGTAGGACAGCCTGGGCTGGAGAGGAGACAGGGAGGGGGAGAAGCTGAAAGGGCCTGACAGAGCCACCTTCTGCAGGCCTTTGGCCATGGCTGCTGTCTGTGCCCCTGATGCCAGGAGGAGACAAGTGGCCCTTGCAGCCCTGGGGCCTCATGGCCTCCTTGTCCCTGCTCAGCAGCCTGGCAGGTGCCACCCCATGGTCCTGCCCTTGGCATTGCACATCCCACATCCCAGTGCCCCAGGAAGAGCCCTGAGGAATGAGGCAGGGACAGGATGTGCCTTCCCAGGGGCTGGTGGTCAGGGCTTGGTCCTTTGGATTAAGGAAACAAGTCAAGGTTTATTCAGCATCAGAGCCACCTTTCCCTTGCTTGTCCATCCTTGTCATCACTGTCTGCAGTTTTCTGCTCTAACTGGAACCTGGGGACACGTTCTCAGTTGTGTCCCTCAGTGAGACTCATTAGCACAACAAGAAACTTCAGTGTTTCAATCTCATTTTGACTTCTTGAAAAGTTGTTTGTACTTACTCTCAGGAACTGAGACTCATGTAAACAACGCCAAATCCCCCCGAGGGTCATGAAATTCCTGGGGCTGTTGCTGTGCTACTGAGCTGGGCTGGGCTCCTGGCACACAGGGAGCTCCTGGCAAGCGAGCAGCACTGCAGAGAGACAACTCTGCTGGTGAGCAGCTCCTCTGCACAGCCCAGCAGGGCTGAGGGCACTGCCTGCAGGAACTGAGTGGAGAGAAGCAAGGCAGAGGGAGGTTAAAGGCAGTAGAAAGATGGGAGGTGTTCAGCTGAGATTTCACTTGGGGACACAATTTCACAGCCCCTGCAGAGTGAGTCTACAGATGCAGGGCAATGTCACTTGTGTGCCTGGAGGACTCTCCTAAAGCTGCACATCCCACAGCCTTAGGCATCTGTCAGGACTACCCCAGGTTCTCTGGTGCAGAGGAGCAGGATGTGTTCCAGGGCTGGGCTTCCCTGAGACACCATCAGAGGACCAGGGCAGGATCGCTCCTTCTCCTAGGGCTGGCTGTGGGATGTGAGGGTGGGGGTGCAGCCAGGGGTGCCCAGGGCTCTCTTGCAGAGCAGGGTCCCTGTGCTCCAGGGTTCTTTGTGCCAGGGCAGGGACTCTGCTGCCTGCCAGGGTCAGCAGTAACCCTACATGGCCATTTGCCCTCATCTCTGCAGGGAGAAGCTGGAGGTGGAGGGAGAGAAGCCCAGCAGGGCCCTGGCAGGGTCTTCCTGCCCTTGAACGAGTGCTGTGTGGGGTCAGGGCTGCTCACAGATCCAGATCACACCAGAACCTTTCCAGGGGAACTTTAAAATGGGAAGGACAAAGCACAATTATTAGGAAGGAAAGGAGCTTTTCTGAGTCAGTGTTTTCAGTTTCCTACTCCTGAGGAATCTGGGGCTTGAGAGTGGAAAAGGAGCTCTCATGTTGGACAAGTCACTAAGACTCCTGAGCTGTAACTTTGAATGAACAGTGGGGCTGAGAGCAGCTTCCTAAAGTGCCTTCAGCCTCTCCTCTGCCTTTGGCAGAAGCAGCATCACTTTTGATGGAACCATCAGTTTTTTCCTGACCTGCCCTTTTCCACCTGCAAACAAGAAGTGCCCAGTCAGTGCCCTGCAAACAGGCAGGTTTCTGTAGGGCCAAGGTGAGTGCACAGAGGGTGGGATGGAATCTGTGAGTGCTGACAGGGCGAAGTCATGGCACAGGGAAACAACTGAAACACCTCCAGTGTCATGGAATGTTTAGAGATCTCCATATGACCCCTTCAGAGGGAGGTCTCTGAACAAGCCCCCTCCCCTCCTCTCCCACCCAGCCAAGCCTCTGCCCTCAGGGCCGGGGGGTCCAAGGGCTGAAGCCCCTCCTGCACAGGCAGAGCTGCAGCAGAGCCGTGGGGCAGCTCTGCAGCCCCGGGCCCAGCTCCCTGAGCAGAGCACAGGGCTGGGAGCAGCTGCCCGGCCCTGCTGAGCTCTGGGAGGTGGCACAGCTGGCTCAGGGTGACCCTGTCCTGAGTGCCCGGCGGGCTCTGCCCCAGCCTCTCCCAGCCCCACCCTCCCTGTGCTGGGCCTTGTTCCTCTCCTGTCTGTGCCATGGTTCTTGTTCCCTTGGTGGTGCTGTGGGGCTCTCTGGGCAGGAAAGTTTGAGCTGCAGAGTCACCCCCTGCCCTTGTGGGTCCTTTCCTACAGCCCTGTCAATGGGAACAAGTGTCCCAGCTTTCCTCTGCCCTGGGAGCTCTGGGCAATGCTGTCAGTGTATCCAGGGAAGGAGCTGAATCTCCCTGAATCAAATGCCATCATCAGGATACTCGGCTGTCTCCCTAAAGTTTAATTTCAAGCTGGGAGCTTCCCTCCAGGATGAACACCTTTCTGTTATCTTTCTGTTATCTGAAAGCCCCAGGGACAAGCACAGAATTCAACAATGTAGAAAATGCTGTTGGGTTGGGGAAATGAGCCATGTCCGTTTTTGACTACCAGTGTGGTGCTGAGACCTTGAGAAAGGGACAGACATTTGATAGTCTGTGGTGGATCCATCTGCTTTCATTAGTACCTGGTGTTTTATAAGGGAAACACTGGGGTGTGATCATCATCCCTCTGAGAAAGTGAAAGCCCAGAGAATCCTGGAACACAAAAGAGTGACAGACCATGTCCCCTCCCTACCCACTGATCCCTTTCCCTCACAGAACTCCCTTTATTTCCCCAAGAGCAGCAGAAATTATGAGGTGTCTGACATCCCAGAATAGTCACCAGGGGAGATATGGGGGGAGCTGTAAAACCCCCCAGAACTCTTACCCTGCCTTTACAACTGCCATGGATTAGCACTGGGGGTGCAGATGGTGACAGGTCCTTCCACATTGGCAGGATTTCACAGGACAGAGTTGAGCACCAACACAGGTCCCTTTCCCTGCCAATTCTGCAGAGTGGGGCTGAATTCAAGAGCCTGTGGGCAGAGGCCCTGCCCTTCATTGCACACATGGCCAACACCAACCAGGGCTCCATGCAGAGAGCTAAAGGAAGGACTGCTAGAAAAAGAAAAGTGTCTGTGTGTGACAGAGAGAGGGGAGTGGAGTGTATGGGAATGGCTTTGATCAGATAGGTCCCCCTTTATTGTCACTGTTTTTTCTCCTGTCTCAGGTCCCCATGTCCAGAGGCAAATGTGCAACAGCAGCTCCATGCCCCAGTTCCTCCTCCTGGCATTCGCAGACAGGCAGGAGCTGCAACTCCTGCACTTCTGGCTCTTCCTGGGCATCTCTCTGGCTGCCCTCCTGGCCAACGGCCTCATCCTCAGCGCTGTAGCCTGTGACCACCACCTGCACACCTCCATGGGCTTCTTCCTGCTCAACCTCTCCCTCACAGACCTGGGCTGCATCTGCACCACTGTCCCCAAAGCCATGCACAATTCCCTCCATAAAACCACAACCATCTCCTACAAGGGATGTGCAGCACAGCTATTTTTACTTTTCTTTTTCATGTCAGTAGAGTATTTCCTCCTCACCATCGTGCTACGACCGCTACGTTGCCATCTGCAAACCCCTGCACTACGGGACCCTCCTGGGCAGCAGAGCTTGTGCCCACATGGCAGCAGCTGCCTGGGCCACTGGCTTTCTCTATTCTCTGCTGCACACAGCCAACACATTTTCCCTGCCCCTGTGCCAGGGCAATGCCCGGGGGCAGTTCTTCTGTGAAAGCCCACACAACCTCAAACTCTCCTGCTCAGGTACATACCTGAGGGATATTGGGCTTCTTGCTTTTAGTGGTTTTCCCTTTTGGGGATGTTTCATTTTCATTGTTTTCTCCTATGTGCAGATCTTCAGGGCTGTGCTGAGGATCCCCTCGGAGCAGGGATGGCACAAAGCCTTTTCCACGTGCCTCCCTCACCTGGCTGTGGTCTCCCTGTTCCTAAGCACTGCCACGTTTGCCTACCTGAAGCCCCCCTCCATCTCCTCCCCATCCCTGGACCTGGTCCTGTCAGTTCTGTACTCGGTGGTTCCTCCAGCACTGAACCCCCTCATCTACAGCCTCAGGAACCAGGAGCTCAAGGATGCCATAAGGAAAATGATAACTGGATGTTTTTCAGGAGCAATAAACTGCATATTTGCTCCTGCAGAATACTCATTGTGTAACATATTTTGGGCCCAGTCTGCCTTCTAAAGCTTTTGATAGTGGTGGGGGTGGGGGGCTTTCCTGTTTTTTCCCTCTGTTCATGTCATTAACACCAAAATTTTATTCTTCATCCCATATATAATTCACTCTCTACCTCTTTGTTTTCCACCCACAAAATATAGAAATCAGAAATCATGCTTTGTGTGCATTTAAACAAAATAAAAGTTTGTGCAGCAACGTATTTGTCAAACATCCTCCCTGTGATAGTTTGTACATGAGGAATCAAAATCTCTGAATGTAAGAAAGGACACAAATTCTTTTTTCCAGATTCTTCCTCCAAGACTTCCCCTGAAGCTGGAGGGCATTTCCATGTTTGCAGATGTGAAGGGGAAAAGAGTCCCAGCACTGCCAGGGAGCACCAGAACTGGGTCTGTTCAGAGCTGCTCCCTTTGCACTCCCACCCTCTCCTTTCCTGTCCATGCCCAAGGCCTGAGTGCTCTGGCAGCTCAGTCACTGTCCTGCTGTGTGTCAGGCCTGTGAGCACAGGCAGGGACAGGCCCTGGGCACTGCTGGGACAGGGCTGGGTCCAGTTCCAGCAGCAAAGGGGTTCCCCTCCAGGCACTTCCTGAAGGCTGAGGTCTTTTCCCAACACTGGTATCGAGAAGAAGTCCAAGGAATAGACTCTCAAAAGTCTTGTTGCTTTGCTTGTTTCTCCATGGAGACAGTGCAGTGAGGTCAGGGACCCACTGGGGCTTCAGGGACTGAGGGCTGGTTCAGATGTTGTGTGTTGGTGGCCGACGGCCAATGGAGATGACAAATGATCTCCAAGTCACCTGCCTGGGGCTCTGCAGCTTGTGAGGGCTCTGATGGCAGGTGAGGACTTGTCTGTAGGAAATCAGGAAGTGCAGGAGAACACAGAGGATCTGCAGGGACAGGCCATCCCATCCAGTCAGCAGGGAATGGAGCCCTGGAGCAGAATCCTGCCCAGGGTGGAGTCACCCAGAGATCAAGTACTAAATCTTGCTGTGAAGTGGCAAACAGAGCTCTGCAAGCCCAGGGGACACAGCAGGTACAAGGAAAACCTTTGCCAGTGACTTCTCTTGCCCTCAGTGAACCTCCACAGGTCGATCAAGAGCAGCCCCCAAAGCCATGTCTCAGCTCTGGAACAAGGCAGGGCCCCTCTGAGCCCCCTCCATGGCCACACAGGAGCGTCTGTGGGAGGTGGTCAGTGGCAGGGAGCACCATCAGCTGGCTCTGCCTCCCAGCTTGAGCAGCACAGCCCCACAGAGTCGCCCATGGCCCTGGGCCCCACAGCCCTCGTGCTCTGCAGAGCAACCCCCCCAGCTCAGGGGCTGTGGGGGGCATGGGCAGGGGGTGCTGGAAGGGCTGCTCAGACCAGCACAGACGTGTTCCCCTGGGGAAAGGCTCTGTGGGGAGATGGGATGTGCCAGGAGAAGAGCAGGACACCCTGTGTGAGCAGAGGGGCCATGGAAAGAGGCTGCCCTGGCCCTGGGG
>NW_020910568.1:0-371 GCF_003984885.1 Neopelma chrysocephalum | reverse complement strand
GGGAACAACAGCACAAGGACGTGGAGCTGCTGCAGAGAGTCCAGAGGAGGCCCCGGAGCTGCTGCCAGGGCTGGAGCCCCTCTGCTCTGGAGCCAGGCTGGGAGAGCTGGGGGGGTTCCCCTGGAGAAGAGAAGGCTCCAGGGAGAGCTGAGAGCCCCTTGCAGGGCCTGAAGGGGCTCCAGGAGAGCTGGAGAGGGACTGGGGACAAGGGATGGAGAGACAGGACTCAGGGAATGGCTTCCCAGTGGCAGAGGGCAGGGCTAGATGGGATATTGGGAAGGAATTCTTCCCTGTGAGGGTGGGGAGGCCCTGGCCCAGGTTGCCCAGAGAAGCTGTGGCTGCCCCTGGATCCCTGGAAGTGTCCAAGGCCA
>NW_020910567.1:0-576 GCF_003984885.1 Neopelma chrysocephalum | reverse complement strand
AACCCCAGCAAAGAAAGCCTGGAAGCTTTTTGTTTGTGTTGCAGTTGTTGTGTCATCCTGGGGACTCCATGGGCAGCAAGAGCTTTCTTTGCTGGCACCTTTGTTGAGGGAGGAGTCTTCTTCCGTATGCAGTTTTGGGAGTCGGGCTGGCAGTTGGGAGTCAGGGCTGAAAACAGGAAACAACAGCCCTTATCGCCAGGAAAGAAAGCCTGGAAGCTTTGCCCTTGTGGTGCAGTTGGTTTGTCAGCCTGGGGAGTCCTTGAGCAACGAGAGCTTTCTGTGCTGGCACCTTTGGTGTGCGAGGAGTCTTCGTCCGTATGCAATTTTGGGAGTGGGGCTGGTAGTTGGGAGGCAAGCCTGAAAACAGGAAACAACAGCCCTTATGCCCAGCAAAGAAAGACTGGCAGCTTTTCCTTTGTGTTGGTGTTGGTGGGCCAGGCTGAGCACTTCATCAGCAGCAAGAGTTCTGTGTGCTGGCACCTTTGGTGTGCGAGGAATATTCGTCCGTATGCAATTTTGGGAGCTGGGCTGGTAGATGTGAGGCACGGCTGAAAACAGGAAACAACAGCCCTTATC
>NW_020910566.1:0-589 GCF_003984885.1 Neopelma chrysocephalum | reverse complement strand
TCACCGCCGTGTAAGTGGTCATTATCACCTGGCGAGGACCGTCCCATATTTCCTTTAATGGTTCCACCGACCAGTTTTTCACATAGACTTGGTCTCCTGGAGAAATGTCATGAACCAGATTCTCCAGGGGCAGAGGCCGATTCCACTGCAATGTTCTTCTGAGGGCTGTGAGAGTCTTATTTGAAGATAACACATAATTAAATACTGCTTGATCACCCACTATATGAGGATCCCTTTGCTAGGTAGCTGCATGATAGGGTTTGCCATACAATATCTCATATGGACTTACTCCTGGTTTGAAGTAGGGCACATATAGTATGAGTAGGCGTTTCTACATGGCTCTACAACAACTAAATCACACAAATATATGTAAAAGGTGGGGTTTCCCATCTCTGTAAAAGTAGCAAGCACTTTTTAGTTTTCTCATCTAATTAAAATCTATTTGAATGATTCATGCAGGTTTCCTGCATGTATTGGTGCTGTCAATAGTATATTAAGGATAGCAATCATGTAAACAGTGCCTAGAGAAAAACCTGTTTCTTTATTAATTCTGATTCTTTATTAATTTGGATATTACTAGTCCTTTTAT
>NW_020910565.1:0-1189 GCF_003984885.1 Neopelma chrysocephalum | reverse complement strand
GAAACGGTCCCAAAAATAGGGGAAATGATCCCAAAATTATGGGAAATAGTCCCAAAATTATGGGAAATGGTCCCAAAATGATGAGAAATGGTCCCAAAAATACGGGAAATGGTCCCAAAAATCTGGGAAATGGTCCCAAAATGATGAGAAATGGTCCCAAAAATGTGGGAAACGGTCCCAAAATTATGGGAAATGGTCCCAAAAATCTGGGGGTTCCCCCACCCCAGGTTGGGGGTGTTTCCCATCAAAGAGGGAGGAGGAGGGGCTGCCTGGAGACCCCAAAATTGGGGGGTTGGAAGGTGTCATCCTCCCCCCATTCCTGCCATAGGGGGTCCCAAATTTTGTGTCTGGGTTGTACCCCAATAAAAGTGTTTCCCCTCCCAAAATTTGGGGTCTGGAGTGTGGGTGTGTCCCCCCTTTTATTGCTTTTTGGGGGGGTCCTCAAATTCCCCCCCATCCTGGTTGTACCCCAATAAAAGCGTGTCCCCCCCCAAAATTGGAGTGTGGGTGTGTCTCCCCTTTTATTCCCATTGGGGGGGGTCCCCAAATCCCCTCCCCATCCTGGTTGTACCCCAATAAATGCGTTTGTGTCCCCCAAAATTGGGGGTCTGGGATGTGGGTGTGTCCCCCCTTTTATTCCTTTTGGGGGGGGTCCCCAAATTCCCCCCCATCCTGGTTGTACCCCAATAAAAACGTGTCCCCCCCTCCCAAAATTTGGGGTCTGGAGTGTGGGTGTGTCCCCACTTTTATTCCTTTTTTGGGGGGGTTCCCTAATTCCCCCCCATCCTGGCTGTACCCCAATAAAAATGTGTGTGTCCCCCCCAAAAAATTTGGGGTCTGGAGTGTGGGTGTGTCCCCCCTTTTATTCACATTGGGGGGGTCCCCAAATCCCCCCCCAATAAAAAAGTGAATCCCCCAAAATTAGGGCTCTGCAAAGTCCCCCCCCCCTTATTCCTGTGGGGGGGTCCCCAAATTCCCCAAATAAAGGGGCGTGTCCCCCCCCGTGATTTTTTATGCCCCCCCGCGGCTGATGACGTCACACGCAGCCATTACGTCATCACGAGGGGCGGGGGCAGCTCGGGGGGGGGTCTTAGGGGGAAGGGGAGGGTGGGACCCCCCCCGGGGGTGGGTGGGGTTGTTTCCCATCAGCCCCGGGGGCGGGGCCTGCCGGGAAGGGGGGGGGGGGGGG
>NW_020910564.1:0-439 GCF_003984885.1 Neopelma chrysocephalum | reverse complement strand
CAGACATTTCCTCAGGAGATTTTCTTGCCCCCAGATGTCAAAACCGCCCAGCCACCCAACCTCTTCCATCGCCTGGCACAGGATCCGGCCGCCCACACCCAGGCTATGATGGAGTACCAAGAACTCAGAGATGGGATCGAAAGAATTGTCCTCTACAGCCAGTGAAAGAGGTCTTCACCTAGAGAGCTGTGCTTGTGGGGCTCATAGCTGGTCCAAGACAACCATCTCATGCCACAAGGAAAAAGAGAGGAGGACGTGGGACAGAGAGAGGGAAGAGAAAACCCTGTGCAGCAGCACTCTGCCATCAGCATTCCCCTCTCAGCAGTCTGCCCAGCACAGCATCCAGTGATGCCCGGGGGGGCTACAAAGATGACTTTCATCCTCCTTTCCCCTCCCACTCTCACAGTCATTGTGGCCATTGCAGATGGGCCCAGGAATT
>NW_020910563.1:0-8424 GCF_003984885.1 Neopelma chrysocephalum | reverse complement strand
CTTCCTGCTCAACCTCTCCCTCACAGACCTGGGCTCCATCTGCACCATTGTCCCCAAAGCCATGCACAATTCCCTCTGTAACACCACAACCATCTCCTACAACGGATGTGCTGCACAGGTCTTTCTCTTGTCTTCTTTCTTGGAGCAGAGTTTTCCCTCCTCACCATCATGTGCTACGACCGCTACGTTGCCATCTGCAAACCCCTGCACTACGGGACCCTCCTGGGCAGCAGAGATTGTGCCCACATAGCAGCAGCTGCCTGGACCGCTGGGTTTCTCAATGCTCTGCTGCACACAGCCAATACATTTTCCCTGCCCCTGTGCCAGGGCAATGCCCTGGGCCAGTTCTTCTGTGAAATCCCACACATCCTCAAGCTCTCCTGCTCACAGTCCTATGTCAGGGAACTTACGCTTATTTGGGTTAGTGCCTGTTTCGTGTTTGGTTGTTTTGTTTTCATTGTTTTCTCCTATGTGCAGATCTTCAGGGCTGTGCTGAGGATCCCCTCTGAGCAGGGGCGGCACAAAGCCTTTTCCACCTGCCTCCCTCACCTGGCCGTGGTCTCTCTGTTTGTCAGCAGTGCCATATTTGCCTACCTGAAGCCCCCCTCCATCTCATTCCCATCCCTGGATCTGGCACTATCAGTTCTGTACTCGGTGGTGCCTCCAGCACTGAATCCCCTCATCTACAGCCTGAGGAACCAGGAGCTCAAGGATGCCCTCAGAAAAATGATCACTGGATGCTTTTCAGGAGCAGTAAAGCGCCTCTTTTCTGGTGTGTAGCATTCAGAATGGGACTTCTTAATGGCCCAGCCTTCCTGCTCAGGTTGCTCGTGGAGGTCATCAGGTTGTTCTTGCAATAATTTTCTGTACAATGAAGTGTTATTATGCATCTGCCTTTGAATTTAGTGTCTACCCACTGAATTTGACCCGGAGATGTAAAAATGATGAAGTGTGCTTGCTGAGTATTTAAACAAAATAAAGGACCCTGCAGTGCCTTCTTTGTCCAAGACGCCTCTTCTTAGATGTTCCTAAAGGACAGCACACTGCAGGACAGGGTGTATTTGCAAACAGGAAGGGGACAATAATCCCAGCCCAGCAGCACTGCCAGGGAGCAGCAGTGCTTGATCTTTGCAGAGCTGCTCTCTTGCCACTTGCACACTGTCCTCCTGAACCCCTTTCTTGCTCTAAGGCCTGAGTGCTCTCTGAGCACAGTCCTGGGGGGTGGAAGCCCTTGGAGCACAGGCAGGGACAGGCCCTGGGAACTTGTGAAGCAGAGCTGGGCTCCCTTCCAGCATCTCCAGGATGGTGTGGGATCTTCTGAGGCCACTGCATGTACTGGGTCACTTCTTCTGTGACCTTGCTCCATGGCTGGAACTCTCCTGCAGTGACACCATGACACTCCTGCTCTCTGCTTTCCAGGTTCCATTTTCAGATCCAGTCTTCCCCTCCTGTTCACAGGGTTATCCTGTGAGTGCTTCAGAGCTGCCATCCTGGGGCAGCTCCTGCCCAGCGTGGGCAGGCACAAGGTCTCTCCACCTGCTCCTCTCACCTCCCCAGTGCCACTGTTTTCTGCAGCCTCCTCCTCCTTGCCCAGCACAGCCCTCCTGGCAGAGTTGGACACAGCCCTTGTTCTACACCCTCCTCAGGCACCTGCCCAACCCCCTCAGCTCCAGCCTGATGGCCAGAAACCTTCAGGGCAGGGAGACACCTAGGGAGAATGCTCAGGACACCCATGGACTGCAGGGAGAGACCACTGGAGTGGTGGGTCTGTAGGGAGAAATCACTGCTGCCTCCCTTCTGAAACACCCTCAGGACCTGGACAAGCCTGGATTTTGTTTTGTTTCCATGAGGCCCTGCAGTGTAAAAATGGCCCCTTGATTCCATGAGGCTGCACAGTGTCCCCAGGTTCCTTTGGCCCCAGAATGCCCTGTAGTGTCACAGTGGTCCCTTGAGTCCATGAGGTATCCTCAGTGTCAGAGTGACCCCTTGATTCCATGAAGTTGCACAGTGTCCCTAGGTTCCATTTTTCCACAAGTTTCCCCAGTGTCACAATGGCCCCTTGATTCCGTAGGGTTCCCCAGTGTCCCAAGGTCCATTTGGGTCCAAAAAGGCCCTGTAGTGGTGCAGTGGCCCCCTGATTTTATGAGGTTCCACTGTGTCCCAGGGTTTCTTTGTTTCCATGAGGCATCACAGTGACAATAATCGCTCCTGGGTTCCATGAGGTTTCAAAATATTTCAGGGTTCCTTTTGTTCCACAAGGCCCCAAATGTTAAATGGTCCCCTGGTTCCACGAGATTTCACAGTGTCCCTGTGTTCCTTGGTTTCCATGAGGCCCTGCAGTGTCCCAATAGTCTCTTAATTCCATGAGGGTCATCACAAAGCTAACTCCGTCCAGATTCATGTTTTGGGAGGCAAAGAGGAACTAGGCTAAAAGGGAAAAGATAAATGGGGAAGGACAGAGGGACTTGGACAATGGAGAAGAAAGATTTTGATGAGGTAAAAACAAGTTTGGGTCATTCTGAGGATGCTGAAACACTAACTGTGCAAAAATTCCTGATGGACCTTTACCCTCTTTGTAACCTCAAGCCCCAACACTACCCAAAAGTGCTGCCCCTCTCAATGAAAGGAATCCACTGCTTTAATCCCAACCTCAACCTGACCTCAAAGGCAAAGCCAAAACCCAGAACTCCAGACTCTTACTTGTACTCCAATGCCCACCCCAATCCCAAACCTCTAGTACCAGAATGAAAAGCCAGGTTTTAATCCTGACCCAGCCCAAAAAGCTCTTCCCCTAATCATGAACCAGACACTGCCAGCAGAACAACAAACCTCCCAAAGTTCTACCTAATCCCCACCCTGAGCTCTAAACCCCAAGCCCTGACCATTCACCACCCCCACAGCCCTTGGGAGCAGGGCAAGGACCTGGAGGGCCCAGAGCAGGCCCAGGGGGTTGGCAGAGGAATGGGAGGTTACCTGGATCTGCTGAGCTCTGCAGTGACCCCCAGGAGAAGGGCCTGGGCTCTGGGAGGGATGTCCTGTGGCACAGGGGCTCAGGATCCAAGGTAATAAGGCCAAGTGCACATGGGAACGGCCAGAGCTGGTGCAGAGACATCAGGGAGGGTCTAGAAATGCTGCTGGGAGGGGGGTGGGAAAGCAGGAGGGGTGTGTGCAGCCTGCAAGGCCAGAGCAGCAGCAGGGTCAGGGCAGGACAGCCTGCAGGAGAGATGGCCAAGGGCTCTGGCAGGGCTGCAAGGCCCAAAGGCACCCAGGCCTTTGTCCCCTTGCCTCTGGCAGCTGCCTCTGCCACTCAGGCCACCACAAGCAACTTGCCTTGCAGGTTCTGCACTTGGTTTCTGCCTCACCCCTCCCTCAGGAGCCTGGCAGGGGTTGCCCAGTTTTGGCCTTTGTTGTTCCTCCCCCTCCCATCCCACTGCCCCCCAAACAGCCCTGAGCCAGCCAGGAGGGACAGGATCTGCTGGGCCAGGGCCTGGGGCTCAGGCCTTGGCCTTTCTGCTCCACAAAACCAAGGCAGGCTTTGCTCAGCATTGCAGGGGCCTGCCCAGAGCCTTTGTCTGCCTGCACTCCTGGCCTCCAAGGATCTGCTCCAAGGAGTCCCTGGGGAGGCTTTGTCAGTGCCTGCCCTCAGTGGGGCCCAGCAATGCTTCAAGGGACTTGGAGGTTGGCTTCTGACTTCTTCAGCAGCTTCTTCAATCTCCTCTCAGTACCTCACAATCATGGGCTGGGCTGCAAACACACCGTGGGGCTCATTAAAATGCAGAAATCCCTCAGGATCTCTTTGTCTTCCTTTAATTGTCTTCAAGGCAATTTCAAAACAAGTCTTCATGGTTTCTACTTTTTTTTTACTTCAAGGATGGATATTTTTAAGTTCAGAGAAGAGGTGATAGAAGTGTTCTCCAAGTGATCTTGATGCTGAGTGTCTCCTCAGGAGATCCACACTGACCCTGTATGACCATCCTTGATCCTCATCCCCCAACCATACCAGTTCTGACATGGCCTGTCTTAGACTGACAGCTGATGCAACTCCAAACACACTGTGGGACCCATTAAAATATTGAAAAATAAATTATTTTTCTTTCTTTAATTGTCTTCAAGTCTTCAAGACATCAACAACTAATTGGAGTTGTTTTGTAGTTTAGCTAAGGAGGAAGATTTTAAAGTGGAAGTCACCAAAAATATATTTTTTGACGAAAGGGAATGATTTACACAGAGCCTTGGGATGCAAGAAGGTCAGGGTGCAAAGGATTTGGACACAAATATAAGGGGGCAAAAGAGATTACTAGCATTTAATTATTGACCTGTTTAACAGTTATCAAGTGATTCAATAGGATTTGCTACAATTTTAACAGTGGCTGAATTATAGATTCACAATAACAACCTTCACACCACAGTCAATTCACACCCACACCCAGGCAGAGATGTGTGGACACATCAAGAGCTGGCTGTGGAAAGGTCCCTCTCCCAAATTCTCCTTGTTGTCAGGGAAACACTCCCACAAATCCCTTTGTGTTTCCCAACAGACAAGGGTCACAGCTGGAGGAGTGTTTGGTGAAGGGGATCAGAATTGTCCTGGGCATCAGCGCCGGTCTTTGGAGTGTTGCAAACTGGAGGGCTCCCGAGCTGCGAGAGGCTACCAGAGGTGTCCCACTGAGAGGGAGGTGCTGGGGAGCTGCCAGGGCCTCCCTCAGAACCGCTGGTTGTGGGCTCCCAAGGTGACTGGCTTTAGTTATCTGCTGAATTTCTATCCTGGTGTCAGTAATGGCTGGAGTTCCCAAAATATTTCGGAATTGTATCCAAACTGTTCCATTTGGGTTACGATTCAGGTAGGGAATTTTCCAAGGTTTTCAGGAGATGACTGATTATCTTGTGTTCCCCAGCTCTTACACCCATCCCAGTCAGCTGGATGATTTATTGACAGTGTCCCGAGGGGCGGGACCTCCGATGCCATAGAAACCCCTCCCCCTGCATTAGGAAACCTTTGGAATTCATGAGGTATTCCAGTGGAGCATGAACATGAGCAGCAATTTTCCTAAAGCAAAGACCCAAGCAGAACAAAGCAAGGCCCCAGCAGGTGCAGAGCAGAGGTCCCCCCATCCCTCTGTGCCCTGTGGCCGCTGAGGCGGCAGCGCAGGCCCGAGGCGGTGCCGGGTCCCGGTGCAGCCGGGGCAGAGCGGCGGCTGCGCGAGCGGCAACCCCGGCGGTGAGTGCGGCAGCCCCGTGGCAGCGGCGGCTCCGGGCACAGACGCCGGCGGCAGCCGCTGTGGCGGCGGAGCAGCGACTCCGAGGCGCTGCAGGAGCGCCGGCTCCGCTTCCAGGCGCCGGCAGTGTCGGGAAGCCGGTGCCGGGCGGCTGCGGGGCAGCGCAGGCCAAAAGCGGCAGCGGCGGCAGCCTCGTGGCAGCGGCGGCTCCGGGCAGACACGGCCCCGCTCCAGCGCTGCCGCCTCAGCGGCGCTCAGGGGACGGCGCGGCGGCTCCGGGGGCAGCGGCCGGGGACTCCCTCTCGGGGCAGCCCCGGGCACCAAAGAGGACCAGGGCCCGGCGTGTTCTCAGCTTGGTTCTCTGCAGTTCTCACGGCATCTGAGCGCAGGATGGGATGGGGAAATTGAGCTAAACCAGAACAGGAGCTCATGGAACCAAGTGGCCACTGGGACACTGCAGGGCCTGCTGGAATCCAGGGGCCGGTGGGACACTGGGGAGCCTCTTGGAGCCAGGGGAACCCTGGGTTATTTTGGAACATCATGGAATCAAGGAGCCATTGTGACATTGCAGGGCCTTGAGGAACCAAAGGAATCCTGGGCCATAGTGGAAACTCATGAAATCATCAGGGCCATTGTGACACTCCAAAACCTCATGGAACCAAGGGTGCATTGTGACACTGAGAGGCCTCATGGAACCAAAGGAACCCTGACAGTTTTTGGAACCTCATGGAATCAAGGGGCCATTTCTGGCAGGATGCTCTGCTCTGACAATACCTAAAAAATGGTCAGAGAATGCAAACAATGCACACTCTCTGTGGTGAGTTACTGCTGGTGTCAAGGTGCTGATTTTAATGTTGAATTGTGCTAAACCCAAAATGCTTCCTGAAACTTCAAACACACATCCTGCTTTTTGAAGCAGGATTTGACAGAGAAGCTGCTCCCTGGCCTGCAAATATGTCTGGCAGTCAAACCCTTGATAACTATAAAAGCCTCATCCAACTGTCATGTGGCAGATTCTTCCACAGACTTCTTGAAGTGTGTGGAGCTTCTGCCATGAAGCAGGGACAGCTCTTCATGGTCACTGCCCAGGGGTTAAGCGAAAGAGAGAGAACTACCTCCTGTCGTTGTGGGGTGAGTTACCTCAATCTCTGCTTCAGGATTGTTTCTTTTTGCTGGCTTTGATCCAATTGCTTTAGTAGAATGGCTTTGATAGACTGCACTGTCCTATCTTACACTATACTACCAGGGGTATTTGCTTTTATACTGTGCAGGAAATAATTCTCTTTAAGGTCTTTCATCTGTTCACTTGTCTGATCAATTTTCTGTTCATTTGTCATAAAAAATAATTCATTTTAAAGAAATATTTCTGATTTGCCATCACTAAAACCTGCAGGACAAAGTGATTGAATCACACCTTTTCAGTTCCTTCAGTTTAAACCAAACTCTGAGCCTGAGATTGGATCCAGCCACAGCCAGGCTCCTCTCTGAGAAGGAATTTAGAAAGCAAGGGGGTCGTTTCTGCACCTCGTAGCTCAACGAGACGGCTTCTGCCATCAACTTTGTCTAAGCCTTCCACCCCCCCAGCCCCAAGCCGTGACACATGGGCATGTCTTGTCCATGCAGGGCAAACATGGACTCCTGAGCTGGTCATTTGATGTCCCTCCTTGGAGGGAAGAACAAGCCCAATGGCCTGGGGTGAGAGGCCAGTGCTGGGAGCGGCGCTGGCTGTGCCAGGGCACTGCTGGGTGCCCCCACCCTGAGCACTCCCACCCTTGTGCTGGTCACTGCTGTTTTCCTCTGCAGGGCACATCCTGGAGAGCAAAGTGGAAAGAAGATTGAAGCTTTGAGGCCCTGGCCTGAGGAGATGGCCCTGCAGGATGGCAGTGCTGCTGCAGAGGTCAGCTCTGTGCCAGCAGTGCCCGTGGCTGTCCCTGCCTGCAGTCCCTGGACAGTCCTGCAGCAGGACTGGGACCGACTGCCAGAGCACTGAGGCCTCCAACAACACAGGGCTCTGCAGGACAATGTGGAAGGGAAGGAAGAGGAGGCCCCGCAGGAGAAGGGCTGCTGCTCCCTGGCAGTGCTGCTCTACTGGGACTCTTTTCTGGCCCAGCTCTGCACAGAGGCACCGACCCTGCAGCTGCAGAGAAGTCAGAGAGGAAAGATGTCAGGCAAACAAGTCAATGCAGAGTTCTTTATTTGGTTTAAGCACACAGTGAGTACAATTCCCAATTTGTACAGCCTCTGTGCCAGGCTAGAAAGGCAAACACTGAATTGAAAATCGTGTTTATATATATATAAATATATACATATATTTATACATGTATTTATATATATAAAGATTTTTTGGTGTGAACAAATTCTGACAAAAATAACACCCCTACCAGAAGCAAAAAATAGAGAAGATATGGTGGGCCTGTAATGAAGTCCATAACAGGATTGGCCTTTAATGAGGTACATAACATGCAGAAGAAGGAGAGTTTATTGCTTCTGAAAAACACCCAGTTATCAGTTTCCTCAGGGCATCCTTGACCTCCTGGTTCCTCAGGCTGTAGATGAGGGGGTTCAGTGTTGGAGGAACCACCAAGTACAGAACTGACAGGGCCAGATCCAGGGATGGGGAGGAGATGGAGGGGGGCTTGAGGTAAGTAAACAAGCCAGTGCTGATAAACAGAGAGACCATGGTCAGGTGAGGGAGGCACGTGGAAAAGGCTTTGTGCCTTCCCTGCTCAGAGGGGATTCTCAACATAACCCTGAAAATCTGCACATAAGAGAAAACAATGAAAACAAAACAACCAAACCGTAAACAGGCACTAACCACAGTGAGCCCAATTTCCCTGATGCTGGAGTGTGAGCAGGAGAGCTTGAGGATGTGTGAGATTTCACAGAAGAACTGGCCCAGGGCATTGCCCCGGCACAGGGGCAGGGAAAATGTATTGGCTGTGTGCAGCAGAGCATTGAGAAACCCAGTGGCCCAGGCAGCTGCTGCCATGTGGGCACAAGCTCTGCTGCCCAGGAGGGTCCTGTAGTGCAGGGGTTTGCAGATGGCAACGTAGCGGTCGTAGCACATGATGGTGAGGAGATAAAACTCTGCTGTGATGAAAAAGAAAAAGACCTGTGCAGCACATCCCGTGTAGGAGATGGTTGTGATGTCCCAGAGGGACTTGTGCATGGCTTTGGGGACAGTGGTGCAGATGCAGCCCAGGTCTGT
>NW_020910562.1:0-3034 GCF_003984885.1 Neopelma chrysocephalum | reverse complement strand
ATTCCCTTTACCCCTCGGGCCGTGGCAAGTGGCGCCCAACGTGGGGCCCAGTTGAAGGTCTCTCATATTGAGAGAACTCCTGGGTCTCCACTTGGGCTCAGACATCGCCGGGAGAGGTGATCGTCCCGCCGGTCCCCCCAGCTGGACGGACGACTGTGAGCTGTAGAGCTGCACGGGTCGGCGCACCGGAGAAGGTGAGCAGCTGGGGACATTCCACACCCACCCCAATACCAACACCCCAACATTTTTAACAGAAAAGGGAGGATTTCCATAACACCAAAATGGGACTTACACTGTCCACCTCCCAAAAATTTGTATATAGACGTCTTAAAGACTTCATTATCGAGCACGGTCACCCCCCTGGATAAAAAATCCGCCAAGGCACTCGCCAAATGGCTGGACAATAAAAACCATAAATTAACTGATGACACCACAGCCGAAGAGTGGCAAGCAATTGGTTACAGCCTATGGCGTGATAATGAAAGGGGGGACCGAAGAGCAAAAAAGGCGCTCATTGCTTGGAGACTAGTTCTGATGGTGCTACAGCACCAAATGATGAACGAGAACAGTAGCCTCCATGTGCCATCTACAAAACAAGAAAAATCAACTGCGTCACACCTAAAGCGGCATACACAAGATGGAGGGAGGGAGAAGACATCATCGCGACGAACACAAAATGGCGGCGAGGAGGAGGGAGATGGGAAACGCGCGGGACGGAGGCGGGAAAGGACACCGCGGGAACCATCAGCGCGGGAAAAGAGTGGGCGGGCCCTCATAGCACCACCCTCCAGACCACCTCCACCTCCTCCTGCGCGCGTCAGGGACCCCTCCCCCGAGTCACCCACGTGTTCGTCCACTCCCTCCAGTTCCGCCTCCTCCCCTGAGAGACCACCTTCCGGGGATGAAAGGGGGGCGAGGGGCGGGGCTAGGCCAAAGGTCAAGGCCGGTTTCCGGCAACATGGCCGCGCCCATAGGGCCCATAACACCAAGGCCTACCCCGCCTGCCGCTACCGAAACACTGACACCGACAATGACATGGACCTTGTCCAGCACTCCCCTGAAAGGCACAATGAGATGCCCAACATCTGGAAGCCTTTCAGGGAGGAAGCAGCCCAGGCCAATGACACTGAATTTCTTAAGGCATTTCCGATATTTTTGGAAGAAGGGAAAGCTCCGGAATGGAGACCGATCTCATATCCTATGTTAAAAGACATTAAAAAAGCTATGGTCGAGTATGGCTTGGGAGCGCCATACACGATCGGTCTCCTGGAGTCCTTCTTCCTAGCATACCTACTTATCCCTTACGATATAAGAGCAGTAATTAACGGCCTTTTTACGACCATTCAGTCCTCGGTATTCGAGGCTGAATGGAAGAAATTAATTGTGACGTATGTCAACGAAAAGATGGAGAGAAGGGGGGTCCCAGTAAGGCAGGCAATAGACATGCTTTATGGGGAAGGAAGCTATTCAACCAGAGGGGATCAATCGCGAATTGAACCCAAATTTTTGGAAATCTCTAAAGAATTGGCATTAGAGGCAGTAAAGAGGGTGGCGGACGCATATGTCCAGACACCCTCTTTCACTCTCATTAATCAGGGCCCCAAAGAATCCTTCATAGATTTTATTACAAGACTAAAAGAGGCAATTAAAAGACAAGTCAATCAGAAAGAAAGCCAAGAGATTTTATTTAATAAATTAGTTATTGAAAAAGCAAACGAAGATTGCCAAAAAGCGCTAAAGATGCTAAAAAATCCCTCTCTGGTTGAAATGATCGAAGCCTGCAAAAACATTGGCTCCAACTCCCATAAAGCACGCCTATTGGCTGCTGCCTTCACTGGGCCCCAAACATGTTTTAATTGTGGACAAAAAGGCCATTTCAAGAAACACTGTCCCAAAACTGTCTCAGAACCCAACCTATCTAATTTACCCAAATCCCTCTGCCGGAGGTGTGGGAAGGGTTTTCACTGGTCATCGGCCTGTAGGTCGGTGACCAACATAAATGGTGAACCCCTTCCCCCCAGAAAATCTCCCGGAATGAAAAGAAAAGTCACCTTTAGCTCCCTACCCGACCTACGTCAATGCTCTTGTGAGCATTCGGGAAACGGGGAGCAGAGCGCTCAGGGGGGCGCGAGGACACAAACAACCCCTCAGCTACGTTCCATCTTGCGCCAAACACCGCGCCCAATTACCCCGTAACCGGGAAACCTCCGGCAGAACTTATCCCTCCTCAAAACCAATGTACTCCCTTAAATTGGATAACTCTTACTGTTACCCACCCATTACCTTTCCTAAATCAATGTGAGCAGATAATCAAGGTTACACCATCTGCAGAAATAGATTCAAACACCATATACTTAATAGTCTCTCATCTTTCGGCTGTGGCAAGGGGCATTTTTGTGACTCCCACACTCCTGACAGGGTTGACAAATTCCAACATAGCCATCTGTCTAACTGTCCACCTTCCACCTTTACAGCTGGAGGACTGCTTCCCAGTGGCCAAGATGATCCCCACTGACGACCTTCTCTGTGCGGTGTCGTGGGAAGAAGAACGGGGAGATAACTCGCTGATGGAAGCCCACTGGGCAACCGCAGTGAGAACCTCTCGACCACTACTAACGTGTCGTGTTCTTTTCCCCTTGTCTAGACACCCGCAGAGGGTGGCAGTGGAGGGTCTTTTGGACACGGGAGCAGACGTTACCATCGTCGCCTCCAAGGACTGGCCGCATAGCTGGCCAGCCCACACGACAGACACAAGGGTCAGCGGTGTGGGAGGAGTCCAACACCCTGTCAGGAGTCGTGAAATGGTAACAGTATACGGGCCAGAGGGCAGACCTGCAACTCTACAACCGTACGTACTAAACATACCAGTTACATTATGGGGAAGAGATGCCATGGAACAGTGGCAACTAACACTCGGGACAGAGGAAAATTTTTAGGAGGGGTCACTGAGCAAGTGCAGCTGCCCAAATTGATCTGGAAAACAGAAACACCAGTTTGGGTAGATCAGTGGCCCCTTCCCAAACAAAAGCTGCAA
>NW_020910561.1:0-8227 GCF_003984885.1 Neopelma chrysocephalum | reverse complement strand
GACAGCCTGGGCTGATGTGCTTTGGACTCGTGCCTGGCCCGGCCTTGACTGGGTAGAGAAGGGACAGCGTTTGTGTCCCTACAGGGCTGGGATTCACTCCCTGCCCCAAAGGCACCCAATGTGTCTGAGAAGCCCTGGGTGGTGCCTGTCCCACAACTGCTGGGAATGGGGACGGGCTTCCTGCACAGGCCCTGTGCTGTCCAGAGCAGCTGCTGCACTTGTGCTGGAGAGCCCTGGCACCTCCCCTGGCACTACAGGCCCCTCTTTGGCTGTTCAATCCAGGCTCAGCTGCCCTGAATTAGGTTCAGCAATGAAGGGATGTCCAGGAGACAACTGCCATTATACTCTGAGGACATGTATAAAATACCCTGATAAAGAAGAGGAGAGAGACCTCTCTCTCTGTGCCACCTGACTCCACTTGGTCAACTGAACACCCCTATGGGCTACCCTGGACAGAAAGAACAGTGACAGGTTCCCCTGTCCTATATGTGGGCACCTTCTGCCACTCAAGTTGGCCAAAGCAATGTCCCAGCAGCCTCCAAGAAGATCCCACAGCTGCTGCCCTGTCCCTAGGAACTGCTCCATTGGAGCCTGCAGTTCCCAACAGGAATCTCAGTCACCTCTGGCCCCTCAGAAGGAACCAGGGTTTTGTGTCCCAGCAGGTCACTCCTGGCTTTGGTCTTCATTCATTCCCATGGGAGCTGGGACAAGGGGTCACCTGCAGGGGCCTGTTTTGGGCCCACTGAAGTGGGGCAGGAGGAATCCCAGCCCATGGGGGTTGTGGAGGGAGCTGAGTGTCCTTGTGGCCCCAGGTCTGCAGAGCCACAAGGGGACACCTCTGTTGACTCAGCTGAGTCCCTTCCCTCAGGGCAGGTGAAGGAGATCCCTCCTGGGCACTGTCTGGGTTTCCTGTCTAATGATGGGACATGAAAAGGGGACTCTTGAACTTAACTCTGTGTCTGTTTGGAGAAATGACAGTGCTGAAAGAAGTGTCTGTGCCCAGCTGAGAGAAGGAACATCATGATTTCCTTCAGCTGTGTGCCAGCAGGTTCCCCTGGAGCCCCAGGGACAGCTGGAGGGAGCCCAGAGGGGCAGAGCAAGGGCTGCCTGGGGCTGTTGCTGTGCTGCTGAGCTGGGCCGGGCTCCTGGCACACAGGGAGCTCCTGGCAAGCAAGAAAAGCTTCAAAGAGACAGCTCTGCTGGTGAGCAGCTCCTCTGCACAGCCCAGCAGGGCTGAGGGCACTGCCTGCAGCACCCAGGGCACAGGAGAGAAGACAGAGAGATGAGAGGCAGCCTGGGCTGGGAGGTGACTGAGCTCTCACCATGGGAGGAACCTTCCCAAGATTTGAATGAAGAATTCTCTGGCTGTAGGAAAGTTCAGTTTGCCTTCCTGGAGGCATCTCCTAAAGCTGGCCCATCCCACAGCTTCTAGGATCTTTCAGCAGGACTCTCCCAGTTGCTGCAGTGCAGAGGAAGTGGCCATATGGCAGAGCAGGGCAGGAGCTGCAGGCAGCAAGGGCAGAGAGGAGAAGGGAGCAGGAGGTTCAAGGGATCCTGGGGTGGGAGGACAGGGGAGAGCTGCTCAGGGGAGGAACCTTGCCAGCCCTTTGCCACGCTCAGGCTCTGGCTGCAGAGCAGTGCAGGTGAGTTCCTGCAAGTGCCTCTCCCAGCTGCCAAATGCCAGCAGTGGCAGGAGCTGTCAGGATGGCTCTGCTGGATTTCCTGGGGTGCAGCAGGAGAAGCTGCTACAGAGCAGGACTTGCTGCTGCCCCATCAGAGGCCCAGGGCAAGAAGGTTCCCTGTGCCAGGGCTGGCTGTGGGGTGGGAAGGTGGGTGTGCAGCCAGGGGTGCCCAGGGCTGTGGTGCAGAGCAGGGTCCTGCCCCCAGGGCTCTGTGTGCTGGGACAGGGACTCTGCTGCCTGCCAGGGTCAGCTCTCAGCCTGGCCAAGGAGCTGCCATGGCCCTGCAGGGAGAAGGGGTGGGGGGAAGGAGTGACCCCTCAGGGCAGGGCAGGGCTGGGCAGGGCCCTTCAGCTGCAGGGTCAGGTCTCCTCACAGCTTTAGCTCCACCTCCTGCCATTTCCAGGGGTCCTTCTCAGGAAGCACATCCCCCCAGAACACCTCCCCCTTCCCAGCCACCGCAGGGTGTCTGGGATCTGCTCTGCAGCCCCTGCTCAGGCAGAGCTGCCCCTGGGCACTGGGCTGGGGATGGCTCTGGGAGCACTGGCAGGGAGCTGAGCTGGGCACCGGGAGGGGCTGCTGGCAGGAACAGCTCCTCACCCAGAGACAGGCAGGCAGGGAGAGGGAGCTGCTGCCACAGGTGCTGGGCAGGGGGATGTGGGCCCCTCCCTGCTGTCCCTGTGGCACAGACCCCTTCCCTGAGCAGCTCCTCCCTGGGCTCCTTTCCCAGCCTAAGCAGAGCCTGTGCCCTCAGGCCCACAGTGGCTGGGCTGTGCATTGCCCTGCAGCAGCCAGAGCCCAGGCGAGGACAAGGCCCTGATTTCCACCTGTCTCTCTCTCCCTCCTTCCTTGGCAGCAGCACTGTGGCATTTCACTACCATCCCCTGCTGCCTGGGCTCTCCTTGTTCTCACCATTGGGTTTTTTGAGCCAGTGTGGGGTTGGGGGGGGGGCAGATTCCTCTCCAGACACAAACCCTTTGGGTGCTGCTGTGGGGATGTGTCTGTGGGAGCCAAGTGCCCAAGTCCCCTCCAGGCACCTTCAGGGTATTCAGCTGTTTGCCTGGGTGTCCTGCAGGGCTGCAGGTGCCCTCCAGAAGGGCACAGCTCTGCCATAGTATCTCTGTGCTGCACAGGATCCCCATGGAGAAAACTCCTCAGTGCTAAATCCATGGGAATGCTCTGGGCAGTTGCAAGGAGCATTTTGTGTCTCACTCTGGGAGGGGAGAGATGAAAAGGTGAGGAGTGTGTCAATCTTTTCTTTGGACGTGGATTCCTGGATATCTGTGCAGTTTCTCTGTAGGGGAACAGTTGAGTGTGATGCTCCTCCAGCTCCAAGCTGCCAGCACAGGGCAGCTGAGCCCAGGACTGATGGGCAGAGCAGCTCTTCTCTCTGCACTAAGGGACCGTCCCTGTGCCCCTCAGAACCCACAAGACTTGACCTGCAGTGCAATAGAAATGTCAGGGATTTCAAACATTCACAACCACTCCTAACTGTGGCAGGTGCAAGTGGGTGAACAAATACAAAGAATTCCCTCAGCTCAGTCCTCATTTGGGCAAATTGCAAACAACAAAGCTGAGAAGCTCTTTGATTTATCACGAGTATATTTAATTTGAGATCACCCTGCATTCCAAGTTCCCTCTCCAGCAGAGAAAGAATGAGTCCCTGGGACCCCATCACAGAGTTCCTGCTTCCAATGGTCCCCTCAGGCAGCAAAAGCCAGAGCTCAGGGGAGGGAGCTGCAGGGAGGTCAGAGAGAGGAGAGAGAGCCTGAGTGTGGGGTGGCTGTGAGACGTGTAATGTTTGGCTGCAGAAGCCTGGTCTAACTCAACAGTGACTTTTTCTCCTCAACAGATCAAAATACTCTGAGGAAGGAGTAAATGTGCAACAGCAGCTCCCTCACCCAGTTCCTCCTCCTGGCATTTGCAGACAGGCAGGAGCTGCAGCTCCTGCACTTCTGGCTCTTTCTGGGCATCTCTCTGGCTGCCCTCCTGGCCAACGGCCTCATCCTCAGCGCCGTAGCCTGCGACCACCACCTGCACACCCCCATGTACTTCCTCCTGCTCAACCTCTCCCTCACAGATCTGGGCTGCATCTGCACCACTGTCCCCAAAGCCATGGACAATTTCCTCTGGGACACCACAACCATCTCCTACATGGGATGTGCTGCACAGGCCTTTTTCTTTCTGTTCTTCATGTCAGCAGAGTATTTCCTCCTCACCACCATGTGCTACGACTGCTATGTTGCCATCTGCAAACCCCTGCACTACGGGACCTTGCTGGGTAGCAGAGCTTGTGCCCACATGGCAGCAGCTGCCTGGGCCACTGGGTTTTTCAATGCTCTACTGCACACAGCCAATACATTTTCCCTGCCCCTGGGCCAGGGCAATGCCCTGGGCCAGTTCTTCTGTGAAATCCCACACATCCTCAAGCTCTCCTGCTCACACTCAGGCTACCTCAGGGAAGTTGGGCTCATTGGGGTTACTGCCTGTTTAGTGTTTGGTTGTTTCATTTTCACTGTTTTCTCCTATGTGCAGATCTTCAGGGCTGTGCTGAGGATCCCCTCTGAGCAGGGAAGGCACAAAGCCTTTTCCATGTGCCTCCCTCACCTGGCCGTGGTCTCCTTGTTTGTCAGCACTGGCATATTTTCCAACCTCAAGGCCCCCTCCATCTCCTCCCCATCCTTGGATGTGACCCTCTCAGTTCTGTACTCAGTGGTGCCTCCAGCACTGAACCCCTTCATCTACAGCCTGAGGAACCAGGAGCTCAAGGATGCCCTGAGAAAAATGATGACTGGATGCTTTTCAGGAGCAATAAAGTGCCTGTGTTCTGGTGTGTAGCATTCAGAATGGGACTCCTTAATGGCCCAGCCTTCCTGCTCAGGTTTTTCGTGGAGGTCATTGGGTTTTCCTTGTAATAATTTTCTCTGCAATTAAATATTAATATGCATCTGCCTTTTAATTTAGTGTCTACACATTGAATTTGACCCAGAGATGTATAAATGATGAACTGTTCTCTCTAGGTATTTAAACAAAATAAAAGACCCTGCAGTGCCTTCTTCATCCAAGATTCTTCTTCTCAGATGTTCCTAAAGGACAGCACACTGCAGGACAGGCTGTATTTGCAAACGAGAAGGGGACAATAATCCCAGCCCAGCAGCACTGCCAGGGAGCAGCAGGGCTTGGTCTTTCCAGAGCTACTCTCTTGCCACTTCCACACTGTCCTCCTGAGCCCCTTTCTCGCTGTAAGGCCTGAGTGCTCTCTGAGCACAGTCCTGTGGGCTGGAAGCCCTTGGAGCACAGGCAGGGACAGGCCCTGGGAACTTCTGAAGCAGAGCTGGGCTCCCTTCCAGCATCTGCAGGATGCCGTGGGATCTTCTGAGGCCACTACATGTCCTGGGTCACTTCTTCTGTGACCTTGCTCCAGGGCTGGAACTCTCCTGCAGTGACACCATGACCCTCCTGCTCTCTGCTTTCCAGGTTCCATTTTCAGATCCAGTCTTCCCCTCCTGTTCACAGGGGCATCCTGTGAGTGCTTCAGAGCTGCCATCCTGGGGCAGCTCCTGCCCAGCGTGGGCAGGCACAAGGTCTCTCCACCTGCTCCTCTCACCTCCCCAGTGCCACTGTTTTCTGCAGCCTCCTCATCCTTGCCCAGCACAGCCCTCCTGGCAGAGTTGGACACAGCCCTTGTTCTACACCCTCCTCAGGCACCTGCCCAACCCCCTCAGCTCCAGCCTGATGGCCAGAAACCTTCAGGACAGGGAGGCACTGGGCAAAATGCTGAGGGAACCTTTCAGCTGCACTCAAATCTAATTGGAGGGGTTGGCCTCGAGGAAGAAATCCCTTCTAATTCTCCTAAACCACCAGGACAACATGTGTGGTGTCCTGGGCACTCCTCTGGAAGTGTGGGATATGGAAACGGTTTTGGTGTCTGGGATATTGAGAAGACTGGACAGTGTCACTGGGAGACCTCTCCCAAACCCTTGCAAAGGCCAGAGCCATCCCAGAGCTTCCTGGGGCCTTGGCAAAGGCAGACATGGAAGAAGTCTGCAAACAGGGCAGCAAGGAGGGTTGGAAGAGTTCCAGACTGCTCAGGCTCAGCAGGGAAGGAGATATGGCAAGTCCTCCTGCAGCCATTCCCAGGCATTGGAAGGACAAGGCAGGGACTGCAGAACCCCTGTGGGAGGTAAAGAAGAGGATGTTTTGTGCCCTGCCTTTATCAAGGCCCTTGACATGGTCTCCTGTTGTCTCCTTATGGCCAGAGTGGTGAGAGCTGGACTGAAGAAGTGGAAGATGTGGTGGGTGGGAAGTTGGCTGAATGAAGAGTGTCAAATAAAATCCATGGTACAAAGTCCTCTTGGCAGCAACTTCCTGATGAAATCCCTCAGTGGCCAGTCCTTGAACCACTGTAGAACATCTTTATTATGTCTCTGTACAATGGGACAAAATCTATTTTCAAGTTCTTTGTGAATGATTCCAAATTTCAGGGAGCCCTTGAGCAACCTGTCCTGGTTAAAAGACACATATTGGGGCGGGAACTCCAATCAAATGAACTCACTCTTCTTTCATTCCCCACCAATACAGGGAGACAAAATACAAGGACATTTAAGTGAAAAAATAAGAGTTTATTGACAAGAAATATAGCAGCAAAAACAACAATACCAACAGAACAGTTCAAAGCAACAGCAGAGAGAGAAATTGCCTCCTCTCTCCCCCCATGCCCCAAGTCCCTTTTGTAAACAGATAAAAACAGGGATCAACACGTGCCTCCCTTCCCTTTTTTTCCCCTGAATGAACAAAGAACAAAAATTAAACCAGGGGAGAAAGGGGGCAAAGCAAAATCTGGGAAACTCTCTGGTCTGAGATCAGTTGTGCTGCCCAAGAACACACTGACTCCAGAAGTGTCCAATGGGGCAGAGCCGGCAACTCCGGTCCATGCGGCAGTGGGGGGGAGGCAGCGTCTCTGCTTGATTCCATGGAGTTCTGGGGAGGCACAGTGGCCCCTTGGTTCCAGGAGGGTCTGAAATGTCTCAGGGTTCCTTTGGTTCCAGGAGGCCCTGCAGTGTAACAGTGGCCCCTTGAGTCCATGAGGTTCCTCAGTGTCAGAATGGCCCCTTGGTTCCATGAGGTTCCAAAAGGTTCCAGAGTTCCTTTTCTTCCATGAGGCCTCACATGTCAAAATGGCCCCTTAGTTCCACCAGATTTCAGTGTCCTTTGTGATCCTTTGTTTCCATGGGGCTCTGCAGTGCCACAATGGCCATTTTGTTCCATGAGCTTCCAAAATGTCTCAGGGTTCCTTTTGTTCCATGAGGCCCCACATGTCCCTTGGTTCCATGAGATTCCACAATTTCCCTGTGTTCTTTTGGATCCATAAGGCCATGCAATGGTACGACTGCTCCTTGATTCCATGAAGTCCCACAGTGTCCCTGGATTCCTTTTTTTCCATGAGGCTCCCCAGTGTCACAATGGTCTCTTGATTCCATGAAATTCCACTGTGGTCCAGGGTTTATTGGTTTCCAAGAGGCCCTGCAGTGCCACAATGGCCTCCTGATTCCATGTGTTTCTGCAGTGTCACAATGGCCCCTTTATTTCAAGAGGTTGCCCACTGTCCCTGGGTTCCTTTGGCTCCATGGGGCCCTGGAGTGTCCCAGTGGCCTCTTGATTCCACGGCTTTCCCCAGGGTCACAATGGCCCCGTAATTCCATGAGGTTCTGCAGTTTCACAGTGGCTCCTTGATTCCAGGAGGTTGCACAGGATCATCACAAAGCTGAGCCCATCCTGATGAAAGTTCTGAGGAGGTTAGGAGGAACAGGGACAAAAGGGATAAGATAATTGGGGGAGGAAAGAGGGACTTGGCCAACAGAGAGGAAAGATTTTGATGAGGTAAAAGCAGGTTCAGGGAATGCTGAGGGTGCTGAAACACTGACTCTGCAAACACTCCTGAGAGACCTTTATGCACTTTGTAACCTCAAGCCCCAACACTACCCAAAAGTGCTGCCCCTCCCATTGAAAGGAATCCACTGCTCTAATTCCAGGCCAGAAAAAACCCAAACCCAGAACTCCCGACTCTTATTTGTCCTCCAATGCCCACCCCAACCCCAAACCTGTATTACCAGTATGAAAAGCCAAGCTTTAATCCTAACCCAGTCCAAAAAGTCCTCCCCCTAATCATGAACCAGACACTGCCAGCAGAACAACAAACCTCCCAAAGTTCTGCCTAATCCCCACCCTGAGCTCTAAACCCCAAGCCCTTGGGAGCCAGGCAAGGACCTGCAGGGCCCAGAGCAGGCCCAGGGGGTTGGCAGAGGAATGGGAGGTGACCTGGATCTGCTCAGCTCTGCAGTGACCCCCAGGAGAAAGGCCTGGGCTCTGGGAGGGATGTCCTGTGGCACAGGGGCTCAGGATCCAAGTTAATAAGGCCAAGTGCACATGGCAACAGTCAGAGCTGGTGCAGAGACACCAGTGAGGGTCTAGAAATGCTGCTGGGAGGGGAGTGGGAAAGCAGGAGGGGTGTGTGCAGCCTGCAAGGCCAGAGCAGCAGCAGGGCCAGG
>NW_020910560.1:0-2456 GCF_003984885.1 Neopelma chrysocephalum | reverse complement strand
TTTTTATATTCCCACTCGGGCAGAATATGGGATGTTTTTGAAATGTTCATTTTACTCTCACAACTGCTATAAGGGGAGAGGACTCTACAGAGCACCTCATAATCTGTACTCACTAATGATGGTCTATATTAATTAAAGCACAGCTTTCTATAATGGGCAAAAGAACTTACCCAGGCAATCCAATGTTTTTGAGGTGTTTGCAACAATTATACTACATAGATTGGGTTTCATCCTGAACTCCCTTTCAGGTTAAGCCAAAAGCTTCGAAATTTATCATATGTTAGTGAGAGAAATTGTAGAGAAAGAAATAGTTTCTCTACAGATGAAGTGATTAAAGATTGCAAACAGTGAGAATTTTTCTCAGCATTTATCAATTCTGCATATGCAGATTGCAAGTAGATACTAACACCTGGCAAAGAAGGTAGTCTTATGTTAGGGCACTGCAGAAATACTGGAAGTGTGATAATCCAAGCTGCATTAAATGCTTCAGTAGCATTGCTTCAGTGGCAAAACCATTGCCTAGAGCAGCTTATAGAAAGACCAATGTGTGCTATACACAGTTCTAAAAAAAGGAAGGTGGTATTGCACTGACATAGTTAAATTGAAGCAATTTTGTACATAAGAATGATGCACTGATTTAAAATTGTTACTTATTAATTTATGCTTGCTTCACAACAGTGCCATATTTATGGGCAAAGTAGGCTTCAGTCTCAAGTAGATGTTTGAACTATCAGTCTCATAGGATTAGCAATTTTAAATTAAAGAAGAAGTTGCAAGAAAAGGTAATTTCATGCTTTGAAAAGAACTTTCATTCATGTCAAAGGCCTGGAATTTAGAACCATCAGTTCAGAATCTTATCCAAATGGTGATGTCAGCAATGCATTTTAAAGTGGCTTTCAATTAGGTTAAATAAAGAAAATAGAAGCTGATGAAGAAAGCTCAGTAAGAAGTTTTACTTTTAGATAAGGCTTGCTTGAAATGCATAATCAGTTCTGTTAACTGTAGGATATGGTACACATGACCGAGTTTATAGGTGTTCAGTGAGAGTTTCGTGCTGCGTAGTATGTTACTGTGAATAGTCAGCACAAAAATAATGTTATAAAAAAGTAGGTCTATAACTTCTACTCCTTCTCACTGAAAAAGTACATATATTGCATAAGTCATACTCGGTAACATTTGCTCTGGGCTGCAAGAGCATTTGCTTGCTTTGTAAAATATTCTATCTGCCTAAATTTAAAAAAAAAATCCTTTTTCAGATTTCTTAGCTCAAATGAGCATACAGATAAGGTAAGCGTTCAGGGAACATTGTATGTCTAAACCCTCTCAATTAACAGTGCTGTAAATTAAGTCTCATGCAAGCCTTAACAAGGTCTTAAGAAAGCTAAATTGTATGCGTGTGGAAATCTATAGCAAGGGAAGAAGAAATAAAAAGTAGGTTAATCTAAGTGCTTCCTGTAAAGGACAGAAGTATCTTATTCCCTCAGACCTCTTTTTCACTCAATCACAATGAGATGTATAGACTGAAACTTGATCAGACAGAAGAAGGGTTAAGACAGCACTGATTACATGTTTATGCAGATTTGTTTGTTCATCTTAGCTGAAATTAATTCTGATATCTTTTTGACATGAATAAGGTAGGGTTTAAAAGAAAGCACAAGGAAACTATGACCAGAAGAGTTTCTTCCCTACTCATTCTCACTAACACATGCCATTTGAAGAAAAAAATTATATATACACAACAAATAGAAATGTCTCTAGATGTCAAAGATCTGGGAAGTGTATATGGTAAAGCATCACATCAAAAGACCTAGAATACTGCAGTGCAAAGGAAAACATAGACTCTCACAAACTTTAGTGTGTCCAGTCTATACGAAATGAATTCTGAGATAAAGCTTAAAGAGCTAAGAGAAAAAAGAAAGGTCCTTATTATTGGAGATAATACTTATTCTTAAAATACTGTAACACAAATGTAGTATAGCTCAATCTTAACTTATACTGAATAATTGTAGATATAGCTTCTGTTAGCATTTTCTAATCTAAGACTTAATAGCTTCTATGTTCTCCTGCATCTGTTATAACTAAAAATGCATTAGGAGTTAACAACCAAATTATCCCTCCATCGTAGCATTTCACAGGATTCCTTTTTATCTTTGGTCTGGACCTTCCCCACTCGAGCTAGCCCCTAAACCCCCAAACTTTTACAGATTCCCTCAGCACGGTCCGACTCCCTCCCCCCTCCCTAAATGGACCCTGTGGAGGTGGTGGAGTCTACAGGAAAAAAGGGCTTGGGGAAACCTGTCCCTGCATGGGGATATAGGGAGCTGGCAATGGCAGAGGAGGTGCAGAGAGTTCTGGTTGTTGTAACTTTTTGTCTGCCACAGATACTTGCAAAACTTTTCTCACAGCTGCATTTGGGTCTCAGAGCCCCTCTGTCTGATCTCGGAGTCTGGATGTAG
>NW_020910559.1:0-1417 GCF_003984885.1 Neopelma chrysocephalum | reverse complement strand
GGGGGCTCGGCCCAAAATTCGCCGGTTTCGGGTCAAAATTCGCCGCCTCGGCGCCAAAATTCAGGTTTTTCCGCCCCAAATTTGAGGGTTTTGGTGCAAAATTGAGAATTTTCGGCCTAAAATTGGGGGGGGGAGGGTGAAAGGGGGGGTTTGAGGCCGAAAATTCCCGGTTTTAGCCCCGAAAAAGGGATTCCTGGCCCCGAGTTTGGCGTTTTTAATCAAGAATTTCGGGCCTAATATTGAAGATTTTCAGCCTAAAATTCGCTGGTTTTAGCACCAAACCACAGTTGGAGGCCCAAAATTTCAGGTTTCGGGTCAAAATTGAGAATTTTCCGTCCGAAATTTGAGGGGTTTGGTGCAAAATTGAGGATTTCGAGATGAAAATCGAGGATTTTCGGCCTAAATTCCGTTTATTTTGAACACCAAAATGAAGGTTTTGAGCCCCAAATTTGGTATTTAAAGGCCTCAAAATGGGCGTTCAGGGACAAGTAGAGTCAGAGCCCCAAAATTACAGTTTTTAACCCCAAAATCAGAGGCTTAAAATCAGGGGTTTCACCCCAAATGGGTGTTTGCAGTCTGACATTGGGGGGTTCAGTCCCTAAAACGAGGGTTTTTCACCTCAAAATTTGGATTTTCACCCCAAAGTTTGATGGTTTTGGCCCCAAATTCACATTTTTGGCACCAAAATTGATCTTTTTGTGCCAAATTTGCCATTTTCAGCCTTAAAACAGGATTTTTCAGCTCAAAATCAGAAAATTTTACCATAAAACTGGTGTTTTTAAGCTAAAACTCAGAGTTTTAACCCAAAATCATGAGCTTTCACCTAAAACTTCAGCTTATTAAAGCAAAATGAAAATTTCCAGTCTAAAATCAGGAATTTTCAGCCAAGAATTCCAGATTATTCCCCCAAAAATCAGAAAATTTCAGTTTAAAACTTAAGATTTTCACTCCGACATTTCCGACCCCAAAAGCAGCTTTTTTAAACCCAAAACTGCCAAACTCACCTGAGATTCGGGGTCAAATCCGACGGTTTCGGGTCTGATTTGTCGATTTTCTGACGTCTCGTCGCGTTTCTGGTCCCAAATTCTGCATTTTTGGCCCCAAATTTGACGTTTTCGGCCCCGGTTTTGATGTTTTTCAGTCCCAAATCCGACGTTTTCGGCCCCAAATTCCACGTTTTCGGCCCCGATTTTGACGCTTTCCACTCCCAAATCCGACGTTTTCGGCCCCAAATTCCACGTTTTCAGCTCCAAATTTGATGGTTTTGGCCCCGACTTTGATGTTTTTCGGTTCCAAATCCGACGTTTTCGGCCCCAAATTCATCATTTTCGGCCCCAACTTTGCCGGTTTTGGCTTGGAAATGTGGATTTTCCCCATTTTTGTTGTTTCTGACGCCACTTTGGGCCTTGAGGGGGGG
>NW_020910558.1:0-394 GCF_003984885.1 Neopelma chrysocephalum | reverse complement strand
CACGTCCCCCCCACCCTGGGCACAGGGGGCCAGGCTGGGCTCCCCCCAACACCCCAGACACTCCCACCACGGGGGTCATGTCAGGGGGCCCTGCCGGACCCCCTGCAGCCGGGTCGGGGGGCACAGCGGGACCGTGGCACCCCGGGGTGCCCTGGGGGGGGCACATGCCCCCGGCCCCAAGTACCAGCACCGGATTTGACCTTGGTGCAAAATGTCTTAAACCCCCACCCGGGTGCCTGGCTCAGGGGGTCCCGGCTCGGGGGGTCCTGGTGGCACCGGTGCAATAGGAGCCGACCACTGACGCCCGCGCTGGGGGGGCCACAGGGTTTGGGGGTTCACCCCCCACCCCCCCGGCAGCACCAGCCCCAACACGTGCCTTCGGGCCGGGGCTGTG
>NW_020910557.1:0-1390 GCF_003984885.1 Neopelma chrysocephalum | reverse complement strand
TGGGGGTGTTGAGGCTGGAGAAGAGGAGGCTCAGGGGAGACCTCCTGACTCTCTGCAAGTCCCTGCCAGGAGGTTGTAGCCAGGTGGGGGTGGGGCTCTTGTGCCAGGAAGCAGCAGTAGGACAAGAGGGCTGGGTCTTGAGCTGTGCCAGGGGAGGTTTAGGTTGGATATTAGGAAGCAATATTTTCTTGAGAGAGTAATCAGGCCTTGGAAAGGGCTGGGCAGGGAGGGGGTGGAGTCAGCGTCCCTGGAGGTGTTGAAGGTGAGAGTGGATGTGGCCTCAGTGCCATGGTCTGGGAAGCACGGCGGGGTTGGATGAAGGGTTGGACTTGATGATTTCGGAGGTCTTTTCCAAGGTGGCTGATTCTGTGATTTTCTGATTCCCTTTCCTTTGGGAGCACATGCTTGAGGCTCTATCCACAGGGTGATAGAGATGTGTGTCCATATATATCTGCAAGGTTAGTGTGTAAATGTGTGGTGTTAGAAAAGCAGGCTAAGTTGTGGGATGGTTGTAGAAGGAGAAAGAAGCCCAGAGGCCAGTGCAAGCAGGCAGCCCTCAGCTTGCACATCATGTCCCCTCCCTGCAGGTTCATGTCCTTGAGCCCAGGCCCTGAGGTGAGGCTGAGAAGTGGCGCGGAGGTGAGCCCAGAGCTGTCCCTGAGGTGACCTTGAGAATAAGTGCAAGGCAGAGGTGCTGCGGAGGAAGGAGAGCCCTGTGGTGGGGAAGGGTCGAAGCTGGGAGAGCCCAGCCTCAAGAAGATACTGTCTCCATCCCCTGTGTGCCAGGTGAGCTGGGGCTTTGCTGCAGAGCTGCAGGCGCTGATTTGAGCGGCTCCAAGTGCTGAGATGGTGGCACCCAGGAACACAAACTGTGCCTGGCCACGGAGCCTGCAAGGAGGAGCAGAGACAACCCTGGCAGTGTGGGGGGCCAGGTTGTGCCTGTGCCTTCCCCTGCAGGCCCTGGCTGTCCCTGCTGGGCCCCTGTCCATCCCCATCAGGTCCCTGCCTGTCCTCCCCGGGCTGAGCTCCCCCCAGGAAGTTCCATGGAGCTGAAGCTGCTGCCATCCCCCCCCTGCAGCTGCTGGCCCAGCCAAGGGAGCAGCAAAGGCAGGGCCAGGAGCAGAGGCAGCAGCAGGGGAGCCCTGGGGGGGCCGGGAAGCTCTTGTGTGGGGCAGGAAAGAGGCGCTGGGCACGAGGCCGGGGCTGTGCTGAGCAGGCCCAGCCCTCACATCCCCCCAGCCAACGCCGGCTGCCCGGGGGGCTTGGGAGGGACCCCCAGCCCGTGTGCCCCACACTCAGCTGGCAGAGAGAGAGCCAAGGGACAGGGCCACGGGCAGGGCCAGGGGTGAGGGACAGGCAGGGCCATTGCAGGGCCACGGTGAGGGCACAG
>NW_020910556.1:0-310 GCF_003984885.1 Neopelma chrysocephalum | reverse complement strand
GGCCCTTTGTGACAGAGGCACTTTCAAAGGGCCCTTTGTGCTGTGGGGCCACATCTGCACAGAGCCCATTGTGACATCACAGAACCCTGCCCTGACAGATGCTGATTTTAGCAGCACAGAGCCCTGGGGTGCCCTTTTCCCAGGAGAGCCGCTCTCTCAGGAGGAAGCAGTTCCCTGGATGCCTCTGCAGAGGAGGACCACAGTGATACCTATGGAGAAGAAAGCCAACGCCGACTCTCAGCCCCACAAGGGGCTGCCAACCGTAACCAGGAGGCGCCCGGAGAGGGATGGGGGAGCACTGAAAGGCCCA
>NW_020910555.1:0-996 GCF_003984885.1 Neopelma chrysocephalum | reverse complement strand
GCAGGAATTCCAGACCCTTTGGAATCTTCAGGGTGCTGGGAACAGAAACCTGGATGCACAGGGACACATCCCAAAGAATTCCCAGTGATCCCGAGGAAAATCCACTCAGACTTTCCCTCCTCCCCCTTCCTGAGGTGCTGCAGGGCAGGAAATTCGGGAATTAGCACATTTCAGGGCTTTAGGAGGCAACAAAGGGAGGAAAACACATCCCTGGGAATAAAATATTCCAGGGGGGAGAAGACTCATCCATGGAAATCCCTGATTTTAACGGGGAATCCTGGGATTGGAGCGTTTTTAGTCCCTTTTTTTTGCCCTTCCCGAGGTTTTTCACTCTGAGGGAAAAGGTTTCCTGCTGCCCTGGCACCAAGTTTTCCCAGGATAGCCGGAATTCCAGACCCTTTGGAATCTCCAGGGCAAACCTGGATGCACAGGAACACATCCTAAATATTCCTGGATCCAGCAGGAACAAAGAATTCCCAGTGATCCCAAGGAAAATCCACTCTGACTTTCCCTCCTCCCCCTTCCTGAGGTGCTGCAAGGCAGGAAATTCAGGAATTAGCACATTTTAGGGCTTTGGGAGGCAACAAAGGCAGGAAAACACATCCCTGGGAATAAAATATTCCAGGGGGGAGAAAACTCCTGGAAAAACTCCCATGGAAATCCCTGATTTTAACTGGGAATCCTGGGATTTGAGCTTTTTTATTCCATTTTTTTCCTCCCTTCCAAGGTTTTTCACTCAGATGGAAAAAGGTTTCCTGCTTCCTTGGCACCTGGAATAGCCGGAATTCCAGATCCTTTGGAATCTTCAATCTTCTTGGATCTTCAGATCTTCTTGGATCCCTGATTTTAACTGGGAATCCTGGGATTTGACCTCTTTTATTCCCTTTTTTCCCCCCCTTCCCGAGGTTTTTCACTCGGATGGAAAAGGTTTCCTGCTTCCCTGGCACCTGGGATTACAGGAATTCCAGACCCTTTGGAATCTTCAGGGTGCTGGGA
>NW_020910554.1:0-642 GCF_003984885.1 Neopelma chrysocephalum | reverse complement strand
CTCCCAGCTGCCAAATGCCAGCAGTGGCAGGAGCTGTCAGGATGGCTGTGCTGGATTTGCTGGGGTGCAGCAGGAGAAGCTGCTGCAGAGCAGGACTTGCTGCTGCCCCCTCAGAGGCGCAGGGCAAGAAGGTTCCCTGTGCCAGGGCTGGCTGTGGGCTGGGAAGGTGGGGGTGCAGCCAGGGGTGCCCAGGGCTGTGGGGCAGAGCAGGGTCCTGCCCCCAGGGCTCTGTGTGCTGGGCAGGGACTCTGCTGCCTGCCAGGGGCAGCTCTCAGCCCGGCCAAGGAGCTGCCACGGGTCTGGGGGAGAAGGGCTGTGGGGAAGGAACAACTCCTGGGAGGGCAGAGCAGGGCAGAGTCCTTCTGATCTCCACAGTGGGCTGCAGGGATGAGGGCTGGTCACAGCTCCAGATCAAAGCAGGAAATTTCCGAGAAGGTATTTGCAAGAGGCACAGACAGACAGGGGGTACCTCAAAGAGAATGAACCAGTTCTTCCAGTGTTATACTCTGGGTTGTCTGGGTGCTGATTGTGACAGAGAAATTAATCTCAGAGCACAGGAGGAGACACTGAAACTTGAACTCTGTTAGATTAGAGAGGATTGAACCTGAGAGTATCAGACATCAAAACTGTCTTATAGACAGC
>NW_020910553.1:0-3889 GCF_003984885.1 Neopelma chrysocephalum | reverse complement strand
AGCCCACCTACATTTTGAATTGCTATCCTCTGCAGTTAGTAATAAGATGTCCTGGTTAGAATGGCTGGGACCAATTCATCCCTGGATGGGTGTAACCCAAAACTGTGTATTCTATAGCCTCCATGCCATTTCCCAAAAACTGCTGTCAGTAGAGGCCTGCAAGGTGGGAAGATGTTCCTGTACCCTTATATGGAATTCCCTGCTCTAATACCCTTTTATGGAAGGGGGACTGAGCATCCGCATGCCCTTTTATGGAATTCCCTACTCTGAGGGAGGGACTGAGCACTCCCGCCTGAACTGGAGAGTATATAACTGGGAGTTTCAGAGCCTTGGGGCTCTCTCTTGTGGGACCCAGAGGAAGACAGCAGACCACCGCTGCTCCCAACCAGGCTGAGACCACCACCCTCAACTGGACTGCAATCACCACTTCTGACCAGACTGCAGCAGCTCTCCCACCAGCAGGTTTATTCCCTCTCCCTTTGCTTTGGACTCGGGGGGTGGGCCAAGGTACACCACTTTTGTTCATACCCCAGGGTGCTGGGTTGTACTTTTGGGTTTTGTGGGTTAAAACCAATTGTCTGTCTGTATAATTGTACTTATTGCATTATTTTAATAAATTGTTATTCTGACTTATAAATCTCTCTTTTGAATTGAGTTCATTTTGCCTTGCTGGTTAACTTTTAAACCAGCACATTTTTGGCGCCCAACGTGGGGCAGAGAGAGAGAAGTCAGAATCACAATTTCATTTTAAGCATCTGTGTATTTGGATACAGAAACTCCCCGATCAACATGTTGTTTGGTGCATTCACGTGGGTGTTTTATCTGAGCATGTTCATATTTCCACAAATGGGGTACTATTTGCCGTTTTTAATGCTCTCTTTAAGACCAGGGAGAGGGATCCAAATTGCTTTACTAGTATACTATGTTTATGTCATCATAACCTCAGAAGCAATGAGTTTCATTGTAAATGTGTATTCAGTCCTGTTTACCTGTCCTGGTTTAGGTTGCTACCTCTACCTCTGGGGCCTCATTAAAAATTGCACCCAGCCCTTTGGGGGAACAGTGGGGAATGGTGGTTTCCAGCCTCTCACCTCCTTCTTTCCCTTCAGACCTGGTACAACAGTTTTTGAAAATATTGATTTTCCTTTTGATGCTAAGGACGGCATAATGTTATTGTTAGTGTTGCTCTGTCTGCTGCTCTGTCTGCTCTGTACTGTTTACACCATGCTTAGGGTCAGAACAGGGCCTTCTAGGGAGGCTGTTTGGACGCCTGTCCTGGGAATGGATAACGCTGAGTGGCACGGGAAGTGGGAGGACATCGGCCAGTATTTGGAGAAGTTTTCTCCTCCCATGATCTGGAAATTCACCCCTGAACAACTGCAGGATCCTGTCAGCATGATAAAACTGATAAAGGAAAAATGCTCTGGCAGCTCCAGAGATGGTCAGCTCACAGCAACCTGCTGGGCCCTGGCCTCTGCTTACCGGGCACTGCTTGACATGGTACAGCACTGCCAGGGGGAGGAGAGAAGGAGCAAATCAACTGGCACCACCTCCACACAAACTACAGCTGAGTCGGAGGGAGTAAGAAATAAATCAACTGGCACCATGCCCACACAAACCATCGAGGAGCCAGAAGGACAACAGAAACCAATAGCAGTCGCCCCTGTCCAGAAAAGGAAATCGAAGACCAAATCAGTTCGCATAGCAAATGATGACGAAGAGGCAGGACCTTCACATCCACCGGAGGAGACAGAGCCAGAAATAATCACTCGGTCCCTATCCCTGGGTGAGCTACGTGAGCTTCGGAGAGAGTTCACACGACAGGCGAACAAGTCCATCCTGACCTGGCTGCTCCGAATCTGGGATGCCGCCGCTAACGACACAATTCTAGATGGAAGTGAAGCAAGGCAACTGGGATCCCTGTCTCGAGATGTCGTCATTGATCAGGGGATTGGAAGAAGGCAGGAAACTCTCAGCCTCTGGCGGCGACTGTTGTCCAGTGTAAGGGAGAGATACCTTTGCAAGGAGGACCTCCACGTACAGCAATGACAGTGGAACACGATGGAACAAGGTATCCGGTGCTTGAGAGAATTGGCTGTACTGGAGATAATCTTTTCAGAGGACGAAAGATTTCCTAAAAGTCCAGATGGTGTACAGTGCACATCCCAGATGTGGTTGAAGTTTGCACGACTCGGGCCAGAAATGTATTCCCGCTACCTAGCAACGCTGCAATGGAGGGAGGGAGAGGACAAGGTTGGTGCATTGGTCAGCAAACTCAGGATTTATGAAGACACTGTCACCGCCCCATTACGAGCCCACGTCTCATCGGTGGAAACCAAACTGGCTGAACATGTCCGAAGCCTGGAAGAGAAGATTGAAGAAGGACACCAGAGGCTAAGAGAAGAAATTAAGGAAGGGATCTTCCATACCTCGCCAGGACAAACAAGGGTCTCTGCTATCAGGAGCCAGCGTCCCCCAGCTAAGGAGAGAGGGTACACTCCACGTGGCAATCTATGGTTTTACCTCCAAGAGCACGGAGAAGATATGAGGAAGTGGGATGGGAAACCCACCTCTTCCTTAGCAGCCCGGGTACGTGAATTGAAAAGAGGGACAAGTACCACAAGGAACTCTTTGAGGATGAATGCTGCTCCAGTCTCTCGTAGGCAAGACTCCAGACGGCCCAGGAATGATGATATGTCTGATCCTCTTGAAGGGACCTCCAGGTCATACTTACAAGAAGACCGCAACGAGTATCATGACCAGGACTAGGGGTGCCCTGCCTCTAGCCAGGTAGAGGAGAGGGACAATCGAGTCTATTGGACAGTGTGGATTCGGTGGCCTGGCACATCAGAGCCACAAAGATATAAGGCTTTAGTTGACACCGGCGCACAATGTACTTTGATGCCATCAAGATACATAGGGGCAGAATCCATCTCTATTTCTGGGGTGACAGGGGGATCCCAACAGCTGACTGTACTGGAAGCTGAAGTGAGCCTGACTGGGAAGGAATGGCACAGACACCCCATCGTGACTGGTCCAGAGGCCCCGTGTATCCTTGGCATAGATTACCTGAGGAGTGGGTATTTCAAAGACCCAAAAGGACTTCGTTGGGCGTTTGGCATAGCTACTGTGGAGGCAGAGGAAATTAGACAGTTGAACACCTTGCCTGGCCTCTCAGAGGACCCCTCTGCTGTGGGACTGCTGAAGGTTGAAGAACAGTTGGTACCGATAGCCACAGCAACAGTGCACCGTCGGCAATACTGCACCGACCGAGACTCTGTGACTCCCATACATAAGATGATCCGTGAACTGGAGACCCAGGGGGTGGTCAGCAAGACTCGCTCACCCTTTAATAGCCCTATATGGCCACGGAGTGCAGGCCACAATTTGCTTTCACTTGGAGAGGTGTGCAGTACACCTGGAATCGACTGCCTCAGGGGTGGAAACACAGTCCCAGCATTTGCCATGGACTGATCCAGACTGCACTGGAAAAGGGCGAGGCTCCAGAACATCTACAGTACATTGATGACATCATTGTATGGGGGAACACAGCGGGGGAAGTCTTCGAGAAAGGAGAGAAGATAATCCAGATACTCCTAAGAGCTGGTTTTGCCATTAAACGAAGTAAGGTCAAGGGACCTGCTCAGGAAATTCAGTTCTTAGGAGTGAAGTGGCAAGATGGACGTCGCCTAATTCCAACGGAGGTAATTAACAAAATAGCAGCCATGTCCCCACCAACCAGCAAGAAGGAAACACAGGCTTTCCTAGGCGCTGTGGGCTTTTGGAGGATGCATATCCCCGAGTACAGTCAAATTGTAAGCCCTCTCTACCTTGTGACACGGAAGAAAAATGATTTCCAGTGGGGCCCTGAACAACAACAGGCCTTTGA
>NW_020910552.1:0-559 GCF_003984885.1 Neopelma chrysocephalum | reverse complement strand
CTCATCGCTCTTTTCTTTGTCGAGCCGTTCCTGTTTCCTTGCTTTACTTTCTGTCTTTCAGAGAACTCCTGCAGTCTGTCGTTCCTTCCCCTTTCATACTTTTTTTTCTCTCTTTGCTTTGCTTATTCCCGCAGCTTTCCATTCTTCAGTGACTCCACCAATCCACCTCTCTTACCCGCACTCATCTCTTCAGCAAATACTAATGGACACTTCCACTACTGCACACCTTGAAATCCGCTTAAAATTCTTCTCCGTGTGGTCCTGACTGCTTTTGTGCCCCTAGTACTGGGAAACAAGATCCAGTGTAAAAAGCAATTCTGACGGTTTTTCTTCCTTATCTCCCTGCCAGTGGCGGCAGGCAGAGCCCAGGTGAAGCAGGACCCGCTGCTAGAGACGACCGAGGGCAGTGAAATCACCCTCAAGTTCTCAGTTAACATAGGAATCGGTGATTTTATCCATTTCTACCGGCAGCTCCCGGGGCAAAACACCGAAATCCCGGTACGCGCTTCTGTAGTGTCCAGAGAGCGGCGGGCTTCAGCGTGGCGGCTGACGGTGTCGG
>NW_020910551.1:0-3697 GCF_003984885.1 Neopelma chrysocephalum | reverse complement strand
AGGGCACTGCTGGGTGCCCCCACCCTGAGCACTCCCACCCTTGTGCTGGTCACTGCTGTTTTCCTCTGCAGGGCGTTGTGTTGGGCACATCCTGGAGAGCAAACTGGAAAGAAGATTGAAGCTTTGAGGTCTTGCCCTGAGGAGATGCCCCTGCAGGATGGCAGTGCTGCTGCAGAGGTCAACTCTGTGCCAGCAGTGCCCGTGGCTGTCCCTGCCTGCAGTCCCTGGACAGTCCTGCAGCAGGACTGGGACCGACTGTCAGAGCACTGAGGCCTCCAACAACACAGGGCTCTGCAGGACAGTGTGGAAGGGAAGGAAGAGGAGGTCACGCAGGAGAAGGGCTGCTGCTCCCTGGCAGTGCTGCTCTGCTGGGACTCTTTTCTGGCCCAGCTCTGCACAGAGGCACCGACCCTGCAGCTGCAGAGAAGTCAGAGAGGAAAGATGTCAGGCAAACAAGCCAATGCAGAGTTCTTTATTTGGTTTAAGCACACAGTGACTACAACTGCCAATTTGCACAGCCTCTGGGTCAGGCTGGAAAGGCAAACACTGAATTGAAAATGGTGTTTATATATATAAAAATATATATAAATCTATATATATCTCTTCATATATGTCTTTATATATATAAAGATTTTTTGGTGTGAACAAATTCTCAGAAAAATAACACCCCTACCAGGAGCAAAAAATAGAGAAGCTATGGTGGGCCTTTACTGAAGTCCATAACAGGATTGGCCTTTAATGAGGTACATAACATGCAGAAGAAGATTTTATTGCTTGTGAAAAACCCCCTGTTATCAGTTTCCTCAGGACATCCTTGAACTCCTGGTTCCTCAGGCTGTAGATGAAGGGGTTCAGTGCTGGACGCACCACTGAGTACAGAACTGACACAATAAGATCTAGGGGTGGGGAAGAGATGGAGGGGGGCTTCAGGTAGGCAAAGAATGAGGTACTGACAAACAGGGAGAGCACGGCCAGGTGAGGGAGGCAGGTGGAAAAGGCTTTGTGCCGTCCCTGCTGAGAGGGGATCCTGAGCACAGCCCTGAAGATCTGCACATAGGAGAAAACAATGAAAACAAAACAACCAAATATTAAACAGGCACTAAGGACAGTGAGCCCAAGTTCCGTGAGGTAGCCTGAGTGTGAGCAGGAGACCTTGAGGATGTGGGGAACCTCACAGAAGAACTGGCCCAGGGCATTGCCCTGGCACAGGGGCAGGGAAAATGTACTGGCTGTGTGCAGCAGAGAATAGAGAAAAGTAGTGGCCCAGGCAGCTGCTGCCATGTGGGCACAAGCTCTGCTGCCCAGGAGGGTCCCGTAGTGCAGGGGTTTGCAGATGGCAACGTAGCAGTCGTAGCACATGATGGTGAGAAGGGAAAACTCTGCTGAAGTGAAGAATAGAAAGAAAAAGGCCTGTGCAGCACATCCCATGTAGGAGATGGTTGTGGTGTCCCAGAGGGAATTGTGCATGGCTTTGGGGACAGTGGTGCAGATGGAGCCCAGGTCTGTGAGGGAGAGGTTGAGCAGGAAGAAGCCCATGGGGGTGTGCAGGTGGTGGTCGCAGGCTACAGTGCTGAGGATGAGGCCGTTGGCCAGGAGGGCAGCCAGAGAGATGCCCAGGAAGAGCCAGAAGTGCAGGAGCTGCAGCTCCCGCCTGTCTGTGAATGCCAGGAGGAGGAACTGGGCCATGGAGCTGCTGCTGGGCATTTGCTGATTCTTAGGACAGGTCTGTTTAGAAAAGGAAAGCACAGGGAACAATTAAGACAGCCCCCTCTCAGCAAAACCAGCGCAGTTTTCAGGGAAATCCCCTCCAAGTCAAGGCATTTCTTTTCTCTGGTTTGTGCTCTCTGAGGGTGCTGTGAGGAGCAGGAGCTCTGGCCATGTGCTGCCAAGGACTCAGCTTTGCTCTGCTGCAGTGCAGACATGGAGCTGGTTTGGGACAGCTCTCATGATCACAAGGCATGTCACATGGAACCCAGCTCTGATGGAAAACTTAAATTCCTGTGCTGTTTTCTTGGAGCAAATTGGGCTGCAGAAGAGAGGCACAGTGTATCCTTAAAATAATTTTGACTGGGTTTTTTGTTTAAAATGGTTAACACCTGGGGGGTGTTCCTTTAAGGGTCAAATTTTTCTGATTCCAAATCTGAAGAGTGTTGAGACAGGACAGGCAGAAGGGCTGAGCTCTCCATTGCTTATTGCAGAGCCAGGAGAGCTGCAGTGCCTCTCAGTCTGTTTCCCATCTGCCCTGCACTTTCCCTTGGGCTGCCTTGAAGATGACTTCACACACAGATTCATCTTTCAAACCCCACCAAGATCTGTGCTGAGAGCAGGGCAGCGCTGCTTGAAAGGGCAGCTCTGTGAAGTGTCCCCTGTGCCAGCCCAGAGGTGCAGCTGTGCTGGACAGAGCAGGACAGGAGCCCTCCTGCAGGGAAGCCAAGGGCTGGGACAGGAGAGTGCCTACCCCCAAGAGAAGGCTCAGCATTGCCCAGGATCCTGTGCTCATTTCTGATCCTGCCTGAAATATTCATCTCTGAGAGGAAAAGAGTTTGAATTTCAGTGCAGCCTCCTGAACTGAGAGAACAATGTCTCTGCTACAATGCCTAAGCAGGAAACACACCTCAGGACTAATTCCTTTCCTGTAGTCCCTGTCTTTTCTGAGCTTTTCAAAAAATTCTCCATTCAATATGGTGTAGTGGTCTGGAGCTGTGAGCAGGTGTGACCCTGCAACAGGAAAACATGGAAAAGATCCACCCTCGGCTGCCAGGTTTGCTCCTTGCCCACAGCCCTTGTGCCCCAGCCCTGGGAGCAGCTCCCCGGGCCGGCTGAGAGCTGCCCCTGGCAGGCAGCAGAGTCCCTGCCCAGCACAGCGCCCTGGGCTGCAGGACCCTGCTCTGCCCCACAGCCCTGGGCACCCCTGGCTGCACCCCCGGCTTCACAGCTCTTCCAAAGTGCCCCAAAACAGCCCCTGCTCACCCATCCCATCAGCTGGGGCTGGGCCAGCTTTAGGAGATGCCTCCAGGAGCTGCCCCTGCACTGCCCTGCAGCCACAGACTCACCGTGTGCAGCCCTGCCAAGATTCCTCCTGCAGGGAGCTCTCAGCCATTCTGCCAGTGCTGAGCCCCTGGAAGCTCTGTGTGTGCCCTGCTGGTGTCCCTGAGCTGCCCTGGCAGTGCCCTCAGCCCTGCTGGGCTGTGCAGAGGAGCTGCTCACCAGCAGAGCTGTCTCTTTGAAGTTCTTCTTGCTTGTCAGGAGCTCCCTGTGTGCCAGGAGCCCGGCCCAGCTCAGCAGCACAGCAACAGCCCCAGGCATTTCATGACCCCCGAGGGGGTTTGGTGTTGTTTACATGAGACTCAGTCCCTGAGAGGAAGTTCAAACAACTTATCAAGAAGTCAAAGTGAGATGGAAACACTGAAGTTTCTTGTAGTGCTAATGAGTCTCACTGAGGGACACAACTGAGAACTTCTCCCCAGGTTCCAGTTAGAGCAGAAATCTGCAGACAGTGATGACAAGGATGGACAAGCAAGGGAAAGGTGGCTCTAAGGCTGAAGAAACAGTGACTTGTTTCCTTAATCCAGAGGACCAAGCCCTGACCCCCAGCCTCTGGGAAGGCAGATCCTGTCCCTACCTCATTCCTCATGGCTCTTGCTGGGGCACTGGGATGTGGGATGTGCAATGCCAAGGGCAGGACCATGGGGTGGCA
>NW_020910550.1:0-3387 GCF_003984885.1 Neopelma chrysocephalum | reverse complement strand
CATTTTATAATGGGCTTCTTTCCCCCTATTTATGTAAGAAGTAAATAATAATAATAATGCCCATGAGCTGGCCCGTCTCAACATCGACATAGCTGCTCTCAGTGAAGTTCGCCTTCACGAGGAAGGCAGCCTCAGAGAACACGGTGCCGGTTACACTCTCTTTTGGTCAGGTAAGTCCAGAACCGAAAAACATCTCTCTGGTGTCGGTTTCATGATCAAAAACTCTATTGTCCCTAAACTCGAAAATCTGCCGACAGGTCACTCTGACCGCATTATCTCCCTACGCCTTCCACTAAATAACAACCAACACATTGTCATCTTTAGTATATATGCCCCAACTCTCCAAGCTGACCCTGCTGAAAAAGATAAATTTTACTCTGACCTGCGCTGCCTTACCCAAAAGGTACCAGCAGATGATAAGATCATTATCCTTGGTGATTTCAACGCCAGAGTAGGCAAAAATTTTGAAGCATGGAAAGGCATATTAGGCAAGCATGGCGTTGGAAACTGCAACGATAATGGTCGACTTCTGCTAGAATTCTGCGCGGAGCAACAGTTTACCATTACCAACACTATCTTTCAGCAGAAAGATAGCCTAAAGACAACCTGGATGCACCCCAGATCTAAGCACTGGCACCTCATTGATTATGTCTTGGTGCGACGGAGAGACGTCCGCGATGTCCTCCATACCCGCGTGATGCCCAGCGCAGAATGTCAAACAGACCATCGGCTTGTGCGCTGTAAACTCAATTTCAATCTCAAATTCAAACCCAAAAAGGGCAGTATCCCAAGGAGAAGACTCCAAGTTAACGATCTCCAATCAGCCACAGTAAGAGAAAGATTCCAGGCAAACCTTCAAACTAAGCTTGATAACCATTCCACAGATTCTGCAGATTCCTCTCCTGAAGCTATTTGGCACCATATTAAAAGCTGCATCCTGCAATCCTCCGCAGAATCCTTAGGGTTCTCCCTCAAGAAGAACAAAGACTGGTTTGATGAAAACAATCATGAAATCCAGGAATTGTTGAGGAAGAAGAGAACCGCCCACCAAGCACACCTTGCACTGCCATCCTGTCCCACAAGAAAAGTAGCCTTTCGTCTTGCATGCAGCAAACTCCAACAGAAACTCCGTGACATCCAGAACAAGTGGTGGACCGATCTAGCTGCAAAAGCTCAACTTTGTGCAGATACAGGGGACCACAAAGGATTCTATGAGGCCCTCAAAACAGCATACGGGCCTACATACCAAATCCATAGCCCACTACTCAGTGCAGATGGTCAAACGCTTCTGACAGATAAAACCTCCATACTGAATAGATGGTCTGAACACTTTCAGACTCTTTTCAGTACCAACCGTGTAGTCCAAGACTCAGCAATTCAGTCCATCACACAACAACCGGTGAAATACGAATTGGATACTGCCCCCACTTTAGGAGAAACCCTCAAGGCCATACAGCAGGTGAAAATTGGCAAGGCAGCTGGGGTTGATGGAATTCCACCTGAAGTCTGGAAACATGGGGGCCTTGCACTCCATGCTAAATTTCATGAGCTTGTGGTGCGCTGCTGGGAACTAGGCGAACTACCTTCAGACCTTCGTGATGCAGTCATCATCACCTTATATAAGAAGAAAGGTACTAAATCAGACTGCTCAAATTACCGTGGTATTACTCTGCTCTCCATTGCTGGCAAAATCTTGGCAAGAATACTCCTGAACAGACTAATTCCCGCTATAGCAGAAGAAATTCTACCTGAATCTCAGTGTGGCTTCAGAGCCAACAGGAGCACCACAGACATGATCTTTGTTCTCAGACAACTGCAAGAGAAGTATAGGGAACAGAACAAAGGTCTCTTTGTAACCTTTGTCGACCTCACCAAGGCTTTCGATACTGTGAGCAGAAAAGGTCTTTGGCAGATTTTGGAACGTCTAGGTTGTCCCCCCAAGTTCCTTAAAATGATCACCTCACTTCATGAAGATCAGCATGGCCAAGTCAGATATGGCAACACACTTTCTGAGCCCTTTCTAATAAAGAACGGCGTGAAACAAGGCTGCGTTCTCGCTCCTACCTTATTCACAATCTTTTTCAGTATGATGCTCCAAAGGGCCACGGCAGACCTCGATGATCAGGACGGTATCTACATTCGATATCGTACTGATGGAAGCCTATTCAACCTAAGGCGACTGAAGGCCCACACTAAGACCCTGAACCATCTTGTCCGGGACCTGCTTTATGCTGATGACGCCGCCCTTGTCGCTCATACAGAAGCAGCTCTGCAGCGTTTAACATCCTGCTTTGCAGATGCTGCTGAGCTCTTTGGGCTGGAAGTCAGCTTAAAGAAGACAGAAGTTCTCCATCAACCTGCACCTCAGGAAGTCCTCCATCATCCCCACATCACCATCGGCCAATCAGAACTCAAATCAGTCCAACAGTTTAATTACTTAGGCAGCCTCATCTCCTCAGATGGTAAGATTGACGGGGAGATAGACAATAGGTTAGCGAAGGCATATAGTGCTTTTGGAAAACTCCATAAAAGAGTATGGCGTAATAAACACTTGAAGAAAGGTACCAAGATCAGTGTCTACAGAGCCATAGTGCTGTCTACTCTTTTATATGGTTCCGAAACATGGGTCATCTACCGCCACCACCTGCGTCTCCTAGAACGCTTCCATCAACGCTGCCTCCGCACAATCCTGAACATCCGCTGGTCAGATTATGTGACCAATACATCTGTTCTTGAACAGGCAGCAATCACAAGTATTGAGGCCATGCTACTGAGAACGCAACTGCGCTGGGCAGGGCACGTCTCCAGGATGAAGGACCACCGCCTCCCTAAGATCCTGCTTTATGGTGAACTTGCCTCTGGCTGCCGCAAGAGAGGAGCTCCGAAGAAAAGATACAAGGACTCCCTGAAGCAACAACTCAGCCTTGGGCATATTGATCACCATAACTGGTCCACTCTGGCCTCTAACCGGGAGGCCTGGAGACAGTCCATTTATAACGCCGCTGATGCTTTTGAGAAAGCACGCAGGATCACTCTTGAGGAGAAAAGACAACGCAGAAAGAATCGAGCCTTGCAGAATATACCATCTAAGGAGTCTTTCTGCTGTGTCTTTTGCAACCGGACTTGCCTTTCCCGTATTGGCCTTTTTAGCCACCAACGCGCTTGCAAGAATAGTGGGTAGAGCCCTTCCCAAATCTTCGTTCGCGAAGCCTAGCCATGATGATGATGTAAGAAGTAAATGTTATAAAGAAATATAATTATTATAAAAAATTAGAATAAATATATTAATATATAGCAATGGTAAATAGAAATATATAGCTATATTAAATAGTAACATATAGCTGTAATAAATTATAAATATAGCTATAATAAATATATCATCATCAT
>NW_020910549.1:0-2915 GCF_003984885.1 Neopelma chrysocephalum | reverse complement strand
TCAAGTTTCAGTCTATACATCTCATTGTGATTGAGTGAAAAAGAGGTCTGAGGGAATAAGATACTTTTGTCCTTTACAGGAAGCACTTAGATTAACCTACTTTTTATTTCTTCTTCTCTTGCTATAGATTTCCACACGCATACAATTTAGCTTTCTTAAGACCTTGTTATGGCTTGCATGAGACTTAATTTACAGCACCGTTAATTGAGAGGGTTTAGACATACAACAATGTTCCCTGAACGCTTACCTTATCTGTATGCTCATTTGAGCTAAGAAATCTGAAAAAGGATTTTTTTTTAAATTTAGGCAGAGAGAATATTTTACAATATAGACCCACTTTTTTATAACATTATCTTTGTGCTGACTATTCACAGTAACATCCTACGCAGCACGAAACTCTCACTGAACACCTATAAACTCGGTCATGTGTACCATATCCTACAGTTAACAGAACTGATTATGCATTTCAAGCAAGCCTTATCTAAACCTAAAAATTCTTGCTGAGCTTTCTTCATCAGCTTCTATTTTCTTTATTTAACCTAATTGAAAACCACTTTAAAATGCATTGCTGACATCACCATTTGGATAAGATTCTGAACTGATAGTTCTAAATTCCAGGCCTTTGACATGAATGAAAGTTCTTTTCGAAGCATGAAATTACCTTTTCTTGCAACTTCTTCTTTAATTTAAAATTGCTAATCCTATGAGACTGATAGTTCAAACATCTACTTGAGACTGAAGCCTACTTTGCCCAAAAATATGGCACTGTTGTGAAGCAAGCATAAATTAATAAGTAACAATTTTAAATCAGTGCATCATTCTTATGTACAAAATTGCTTCAATTTAACTATGCCAGTGCAATACCACTTTTTTTTTAGAACTGTGTATAGCACACATTGGTCTTTCTATAAGCTGCTCTAGGCAATGGTTTTGCCACTGAAGCAATGCTACTGAAGCATTTAATGCAGCTTGGATTATCACACTTCCAGTATTTCTGCAGTGCCCTAACATAAGACTACCTTCTTTGCCAAGTGTTAGTATCTACTTGCAATCTGCATATACAGAATTGATAAATGCTGAGAAAAATTCTCACTGTTTGCAATCTTTAATCACTTCATCTGTAGAGAAACTATTTCTCTCTCTACAATTTCTCTCACTAACATATGATAAATTTCAAAGCTTTTGGCTTAACCTGAAAGGGAGTTCAGGATGAAACCCAATCTATGTAGTATAATTGTTGCAAACACCTCAAAAACATTGGATTGCCTGGGTAAGTTCTTTTGCCCACTACAGAAAACTGTGCTTTAATTAATATAGACCATCATTAGTGAGTACAGATTATGAGGTGCTCTGTAGAGTCCTCTCCCCTTATAGCAGTTGTGAGAGTAAAATGAACATTTCAAAAACATCCCATATTCTGCCCGAGTGGGAATATAAAAATAATTATGTCATCTTGGCCTTCATGCTATGTATCACATCTTGAATGGGATTTATTTCTTCAATCTTGTGGTTTCATTCTTTCCATAGATGATTCCTCAGCTTTGACAAAACCTATTGTTTTGTTGTTAAAATCAGTTAAAATCTTGGAGCTTTATTATGCATCTCAAAGTAAATATAGGTATATTGCTTTTCTTTTACAAATCACATTTAACTGACAGCCTAAATGATCTGTAGGAATTCTTTTCTTTTCACCTATATATATTACTTTATGCTTATTAACAATTTGTACTTTTCAGCTTCAACAGCTTTTGTAGCACAACTGTAGGTTGTGATCAGAAAAGCAATACAAGCAATATGTGATGATAAGACAGCTCCGTTTTTTACTACAGTATGATAGAGATCAACGGAACCATTTGGACATTTATTGATCAGTTGCATTATGCAATTAATATCCATCCTGGCCTAGATGAAAATATACAGATGAAATTTTTAGACATGTTAACCTATAATTTTATCAGAATTGTTAGAAGATATGGATAGTCTATACATACTGTGTTACAAAATGGAGATGTTATAGAATTTTGTTATTATCACAAAGGTATTTGGTAAAGAGATTGCTAAGTTAAGAATTTTAAAAACACTTTCGCAAAAGCAGAAGTGGGGAAAGAGAAGGGTGTCAGCCCCTTAGTTGACTTGCAAAAGTGTTTTCATGTGTTAAGTTTTTTGCACACAGGTGTTCTCTAGCTATCTGCATGATGGATGAGGCCTTGGAAAGAAGCTGATTCTTCGGAACAAGGTTGATGTTATTCCTGCAGGTGACTGTGACACCACCAGAAGCTGTTGTAGCTAACAGTTGTTTTAATATTATTAGAACACAGTTAGAAAGTTTGTCTATCTGGTTAGTTTTATCTGTTTGGTTAAGAAACTAACATTATAAGGTATTAGAAAATTATCATCATTATAAGGTATTAGAAAATTATTATAATTTCTTGGTTTGTAGAACGCAGTGACATGGAACTCAAAAGTATGTCAGTGTGACAGTGTGTATGACGGTGGCCACCATGTGTATGTGAATGAATGTGTATGCATGCATGTGTGTGAACATATGAACACAAATACATAAACACCTTTGGATGAACAGATACACAGACACCTTTGAATAAACAGAAGACACATAACCCACAATTGAATAGAGTTCCATTTCCAGAAGTGTTTTAGGTTGAATAAATTTTTTTAAGAATAAACCCTATATTTAGAGAAGCACTTTTAAGTAAAATTTAAAAGCACAAGCCTTGAAGTTAATAGGTTGTTAAGTTTGTTAATCATAGTGATATAATTGTATGTAGATGTGTTTATTGAAATATTATGGGTATAATAAGAAATGTTACAGAAATGCAATTTAAATTGTTCAAAACTAAAAAGGGGATTTGTTGCAGGGTTCAAATTGTGAACAATTTCCATTGCATTTCTGTAGG
>NW_020910548.1:0-3324 GCF_003984885.1 Neopelma chrysocephalum | reverse complement strand
TTGGAGGGAAGAACAAGCCCAATGGCCTGGGGTGAGAGGCCAGTGCTGGGAGCGGCGCTGGCTGTGCCAGGGCACTGCTGGGTGCCCCCACCCTGAGCACTCCCACCCTTGTGCTGGTCGCTGCTGTTTTCCTCTGCAGGGCGTTGTGTTGGGCACATCCTGGAGAGCAAACTGGAAAGCAGGTTGAAGCTTGGAGGCCCTGTCCTGAGGAGATGGCCCTGCAGGATGGCAGTGCTGCTGCAGAGGTCAGCTCTGTGCCAGCAGTGCCCGTGGCTGTCCCTGCCTGCAGTCGCTGGACAGTCCTGCAGCAGGACTGGGACCGACTGCCAGAGCACTGAGGCCTCCAACAACACAGGGCTCTGCAGGACAGTGTGGAAGGGAAGGAAGAGGAGGCCCCACAGGAGAAGGGCTGCTGCTCCCTGGCAGTGCTGCTCTGCTGGGACTCTTTTCTGGCCCAGCTCTGCACAGAGGCACCGACCCTGCAGCTGCAGAGAAGTCAGAGAGGAAAGGTTTCAGGCAAACAAGCCAATGCAGAGTTCTTTATTTGATTAAAGAACAGAGTGAGTGCAATTCCCAATTTGTCGGGCTGGAAAGGCAAACACTGACTTAAAAATGGTGGTTTATATATATATATATATATATATATATATATATTTATATAACTCTTTGTTTATATATATTTGTATATATAAAGATTTTTTTGTGTGAACATATTGTCACAAAAATAACAACCTTACCAGAAGCAAAAAATAGAGAACTTATTGTGGGCCTTTACTGAAGTACATAACAGGATTGGCCTTTAATGAGGTCCATAACATGCAGAAGAAGGAGAGTTTATTGCTTCTGAAAAACACCCAGTTATCAGTGTCCTCAGGGCATCCTTGAGCTCCTGATTCCTCAGGCTGTAGATGAGGGGATTCAGTGATGGAGGAACCACTGAGTACAGAACTGATAGTGCCAGATCCAGGGATGGGGAGGAGATGGAGGGGGGCTTCAGGTAGGCAAAGAATGAGGTACTGACAAACAGGGAGACCACAGCCAGGTGAGGGAGGCAGGTGGAAAAGGCTTTGTGCCGTCCCTGCTCAGAGGGGATCCTCAGCACAGCCCTGAAGATCTGCACATAGGAGAAAACAATGAAAACAAAACAGCCAAATGCTAAACAGGCACCAGCACCAAGAAGCCCAATTTCCCTGCGGTAGCCTGAGTGTGAGCAGGAGAGCCTGAGGATGTGTGGAATTTCACAGAAGAACTGACCCAGGGCATTGCCCTGGCACAGGGGCAGGGAAAATGTATTGGCTGTGTGCAGCAGAGAATAGAGAAAGCCAGTGGCCCGGGCAGCTGCTGCCATGTGGGCACAAGCTCTGCTGCCCAGGAGGGTCCCATAGTGCAGGGGTTTGCAGATGGCAACGTAGCGGTCGTAGCACATGGTGGTGAGGAGGGAAAACTCTGCTGAGATGAAGAAGACAAAGAAAAAGAGCTGTGCAGCACATCCGTGGTAGGAGATGGTTGTGGTGTCCCAGAGGGAATTGTGCATGGCTTTGGGGACAGTGGTGCAGATGCAGCCCAGGTCTGTGAGGGAGAGGTTGAGCAGGAAGAAGCCCATGGGGGTGTGCAGGTGGTGGTCACAGGCTACGGCGCTGAGGATGAGGCCGTTGGCCCAGGAGGGCAGCCAGAGAGATGCCCAGGAAGAGGCAGAAGTGCAGGAGCTGCAGCTCCCACCTGTCTGCAAATGCCAGGAGGAGGAACTGGGCCATGGAGCTGCTGTTGGGCATTTGCTGCCTCTAGATGTGGGGAAATAAAAGTGACAAGTTAGGGCACGACATTCTGAGAAAAATCAAAGCTGCTTTCCAACACCCCTCTCACTGCTCCATTGGTTTTCCTTTTCTAGGAGTCCCTCCATCAGCTCCATGGCTGGAGCCCTGCTTGGGGCTCACTGCATCTTCCAGGAGGAGCAGACCCTCTGCCCACTGGCTGTGAGGGGTCAGCCCTGCTCTGCACCACTGGGGTCATGGGCATGGTGGGCACAGGGGCCCGTCCTGGTGTTCAACTGTGTCAGATGAAACTGCTCCCAATGCAAAAGGGCTTGTCAGCTGTGCTGTGAGGATGATTTGCATCCTCAATGGCAGCTCCCAGCTTGGAAGGACACCTCAGAAAAGAGACAAGTGTCCTAATGATGGGATCTGATTGAGGGAAAAAGAGCTCCTGACCCAGGCCCACAGACTTCACTGCCCACAGTCCCACAGGGCAGAGGACAAGTGGAATGTCTCATTCCCAGGGACACACCTGCCATAGGGGAATCCCAGGATCAGTGTTGGACTGTGTAGCTTGAACTCCCCTCCCCAGTGAACCTGAGTGAGAGAAGGAGGGAACAACCTCAGGACCAGGGGCAAGCTGAGAACCAAGGAAATGCACAGGGAGGGTCCAGCTGGGAGAGGCCAGGGCAGAGCCCATTGGGCACTCAGGGCAGCATCACCCTGGGCCAGCTGTGCCACCTCCCAGACACCAACAGTACCAGAAAGTTGTTCTCAGCCCTGGGCAGCTTCTCACAGTTCCCTCTGCAACTCAAACCACCAGGCCTGTGGCTTGAGAGCTTGAGAGAAATCCCTCCTTGGACCTTCCCCTTGAAGTATCCACTGGAAAATATCCTGGGGTGCTCTGGTCCTGTGAGCAGCCCTGACCCATGAAACTCTCACTCACCAGCAGAAGAAACCTGCCCTGCCCTGCCAGGCTTTGCTCTTTCCACCCCCAGCCTCTGCCCAGCCCTGAGGGAGCTCCCCAGCCTGGCTGAGAGCTGCCCCTGGCAGTGGCAGAGCTCCTGCCCCGGCACAGCCCTGGGCTGCAGGACCCTGCTCTGCAGGACAGCTTGAGGCAGCCTGGGTGGCACAGCCCGGCTTCACAACCCTGCAACCATCCCTGGGAGAAGGGAATCCTGCTGGGATGTGCCTGGGATGGTGCAGCAGGGAGTGGGATGTGCCAGTGTTAGGAGATCTTTGCACCAACTGCAGACACATTGCCCTTCATGCTGACTTACCGGGAGGAAGCCTGGAAAGATTCCTCCTCCAGTGGATCTTCCTCTCGACTTCCCTCCCAGTCCAGGCTGTGTGTAACCTCTCTCTGCCTTGCTTTTGTGCCCTGGGTGCTGCAGGCAGTGCCCTCAGCCCTGCTGGGCTGTGCAGAGGAGCTGCTCACCAGCAGAGCTGTCTCTTTGAAGCTCTTCTTGCTTGCCAGGAGCTCCCTGTGTGCCAGGAGCCCGGCCCAGCTCAGCAGCACAGCAACTGCCCCAGGCATTTCATGACCCTCAGGGGGGTTTGATGTTGTTTACAT
>NW_020910547.1:0-661 GCF_003984885.1 Neopelma chrysocephalum | reverse complement strand
TCTCTGATGGGCTCAGCCTTGGCCAGCGGCAGGTCCGTCCTGGACCCAGCTGGCACTGGCCCTGCTGGACATGGGGGAAGCTTCCAGCCCCTTCTGACAGAAACCACCGCTGTAGCCACCCGGTCCCCTGTGCAGCGTGTGAGTGTGGGGGCAGCGTGCGAGTGTGCAGGACACTGTTGTGAGCACTGGATGGAATGGAGGGGCTGCAATGTCTGGAGCTGCACTTGGCAATGGCACCCCAGACCCTCTGGGAGATGAGACTTTTTGGGAGAAATTGTTCCCTGGGAGGGAGGTGAGGCCCTGGCCCAGGTTGCCCAGAGAAGCTGTGGCTGCCCCATGGCGGGAAGTGTCCAAGGCGTGGTTGGACGGGGTTGGAGCCAGCTGGTGTGGGGGAAGGTGTCCCTGCCCGTGTGTTCTGATCCGATTAGGGAGAGATGCCTCAGCCTGAATTCAGGTGGAAATGAGACCAATGGCCAACAACAGCAGGATTTTATATAATACATATTTTATTTAACAATAAATGTGAGTTAAAGAGGTAGGCAGAGGTAAAGGGTACTTAAAGGGAAACTACAGGCAATCTTCCTAATCTTATATCTTGTCTCTTATTCCTATAATCTAACTGCAAGCATCTATCTATGTGCCCTATAAATATAGTAAATAT
>NW_020910546.1:0-1030 GCF_003984885.1 Neopelma chrysocephalum | reverse complement strand
TTCTCCTCCTCCTCCTCCTGCTCGGGCTCCACCGTGAGTTTCCTTTTTTTCTTGGGCAGGGGCTGCTCCTCCTCCTCCTCCTCCTCCAGCCCGTTCTCCTCGGGCTCAGCCTCTGGCTCTGACTCCTCCACCTGCTGCTTCTTCTTTTTCTTCTTCTTCTTGGCCCCCACATCGTTCTCCTGAGGGGAGACCCAGGGTCAGGGGGAGCTCTGCCCCCCATCCTGCCTCCCCCACCCTGTGGGGTCCGGGCAACCCCACAGCTCCCCACGAGGGTCCCACCCCCAGCCCCCTCCTCACCTCTGTCTCCATCACCGAGTTCTCCTCCTTTGCCTCCTCGGCGGCCGCTGCCAGGGCCTCCAGCCGCCGCTTCTCCCGCTTCTTCTTCTTCTTCTCCTTCTTCTCCTGCCTCCTCTTCACCTCAGCCACCACCTCGTTGGCCTGGGGGACACATGGGGGGGCATCAGCGTGGGGAGGGTCCCAGGGCCCGTCCCCACCCCCGGCACTGGTCGGATCAGACTCATTAAATCAGTCTTTTGCCTCCACAGCGGGTCAGGTTGGCACAGTGACATCACCTCCGACACGGGCCCCCACCATCATCCTCACACCTCACCGTTATCACCGCCTCCTCCACCCCCCCAGCACGTTCCCCTCCCTCTCCATCCCCCCAGCACTTCCTCTCCACGTCCTTGTCTATCCCCTCCTGCAGCCCCCCTCACCACCTCCACCTTCTTCCTCCCCCAGTACCTCACCCCCACCGTCTCTTTCATCATTCCCACCACTCTTCTTCATCCCCAGCACCTCCACCCCCCCTCCACGGCCCCCCAACCCCTGCTCACCTCCACCACGGCCTCCTTCATCACCTCCAGGTTCTTCCGGGGGGGTGGAGGTGCTGGGGATGAAGAAGAGTGGTGGGAATGATGAAAGAGACGGTGGGGGTGAGGTACTGGGGGAGGAAGAAGGTGGAGGTGGTGAGGGGGGCTGCAGGAGGGGATAGACAAGGACATGGAGAGGAAGTGCTGGGGGGATGGAG
>NW_020910545.1:0-6154 GCF_003984885.1 Neopelma chrysocephalum | reverse complement strand
AAAAAATTGATTGTGACTTACGTTAATGAAAAAATGGAGAGAAGGGGAATCCCAGTGCGGCAGGCAATAGACATGCTCTATGGTGAGGGAAGCTACTCAACTAGAGGGGATCAATCCCGAATTGAACCTAAATTTTTAGAAATCACTAAAGAATTGGCATTAGAGGCAGTGAAAAGGGTGGCGGACGCATACGTCCAAACACCCTCTTTCACCCTCATTAATCAGGGACCAAAAGAACCGTTTATTGATTTTATAACAAGGCTAAAAGAAGCAATTAAAAGACAAGTCAATCAAAAGGAAAGTCAAGAAATTCTATTTAATAAATTGGTTATTGAAAAAGCTAATGAAGATTGCCAAAAAGCTTTAAAGATGTTAAAAGATCCTTCTCTAGTTGAGATGATAGAAGCCTGTAAAAACATAGGCTCTAACTCCCATAAAGCGCGTCTATTGGCTGCCGCCTTTACTGGGCCCCAAACATGTTTTAATTGTGGTCAAAAAGGACATTTTAAGAAACATTGCCCAAAAACTGCTTCGGAACCTAATTTATCTAATGTACCCAAATCCCTCTGCCGGAGGTGTGGGAAGGGCTTTCACTGGTCATCGGCCTGTAGGTCGGTGACCAACATAAACGGTGAACCCCTTCCCCCCAGAAAATCTCCCAACATGAAAAGAAGAGTCACCTTTAGCTCCCTGCCCGACCTACGTCAATGCTCTTGCGAGCATTCGGGAAACGGGGAGCAGAGCGCTCAGGGGGGCGCGAGGACACAAACAACCCCTCAGCCACGTTCCATCTTGCGCCAAACACCGCGCCCAGTCACCCCGTAACCGGGAGACCTCCGGCAGAGCTTGTCCCCCTTCAAAATCAATGCACTCCCTTAAATTGGATAACCCTTATTATTACTCACCCGATACCTGTCCTAAATCAATGCGAACAGATAATTAAAGTCACACCGTCTACCGAAGTAGATTCAAACACTATCTATCTAATAGTCTCTCATCTCTCGGCTGTGGCAAGGGGTGTTTTCGTGACTCCCACGCTCCTGACGGGGTTGACAAACTCCAACATCGCCATCTGTCTAACTATCCACCTTCCACCCTTGCAGTTGGAGGACCGCTTCCCAGTGGCTAAAATGATCCCCACCGACGATCTTCTCTGCGCGGTGTCCTGGGAAGAAGAACGGAGGGATAACTCGCTGACGGAAGTCCATTGGGCGACCTCAGTGAGGACCTCTAGACCCTTACTAACGTGTCGCGTTCTCTTCCCTTTGTCTAGACACCTGCAGAGGGTGACGGTGGAGGGTCTTTTGGACACGGGGGCGGACGTCACCATCATCGCCTCCAAGGACTGGCCACATAGCTGGCCAGCTCACACGACAGATACAAAGGTCAGCGGTGTGGGAGGTGTCCAGCACCCTGTCAGGAGCCGTGAAGTGGTAACAGTCTACGGGCCAGAGGACAGATCTGCAACCCTACAACCGTATGTATTAAACATACCAGTCACACTTTGGGGAAGAGATGCTATGGAACAGTGGCAACTCACACTTGGGACAGAGGAAAATTTTTAGAGGGGGTCACTGAGCAATTGCAGCTGCCCAAACTGGTCTGGAAAACAGAGACACCAGTTTGGGTAGATCAGTGGCCCCTTCCCAAACAAAAGCTGCAAATTTTAAATGACCTAGTTAATCAAGAATTGGCTAAAGGACACCTGGAGCCTTCCACCAGTCCCTGGAACACTCCAGTGTTCGTCATCAAAAAGTCCTCAGGTGCCTGGAGATTTCTCCAGGATCTGCGCAAAGTAAATGAAGTCCTCGAGCCAATGGGAGCCCTCCAGCAGGGAATGCCTTCTCCATCCATGCTCCCTGCTGAATGGCCCCTAGTGGTGATTGACATAAAGGACTGTTTTTTCCATATATACTTGAATCCGGCTGATTCGGCGAAATTTGCATTTTCAGTCCCTGCCATCAACGTTTGTGAACCCCATCGCAGGTTCCAGTGGAAGGTGCTTCCACAGGGGATGAAAAATTCTCCAACACTTTGTCAAATGTATGTGGCAAAAGTGTTGGAACCAATCAGGAAGAAATTCCCGCAATCAATCATCTTCCATTACATGGATGATGTGTTGATTTGCGCAAAAACCAAATTATCTGTCAGACAAACATTGGACGCCACAATTTCGGCTCTAAATTCAAATGGATTGGAAATATCCCCTGAGAAGATACAGAGAGAAGCACCTTGGAGGTACCTCGGACTCCAAATTAATACAAAAACTATAAAACCACAATCAGTAGAAATTGACAAAAAGGTCCGAACTTTAAATGACCTCCAAAAGCTGCTAGGAGCGATCAATTGGATCCGACCTGTGCTAGGGATCACAACCGGTGATCTGCACCCACTGTTCGAGCTTCTCAAAGGAGATGCGGATCTGTCCTCCCCCAGGTTCTTAACATCTGACGCTAAAAGAGCCCTTACCACAGTCGAGACAAAAATATCTGAGAGACAAACAAATCGTAGGATGGAGGGACTGCCATCCTCATTAGTCATAATTAGAGAGAAACATCAACCGCTAGCCATCTTGGGACAATTTTCGACAGATAAAAAAGACTTCTGTCTGTGGGAGTGGTTGTTCCTCCCCCATCAATTTACAAAAACGATTATAACATTGGCAGAGATGATTGGCAAGCTAATTTTCAAAGGCCGCACCAGGTGTTTAGAACTTAGTGGAGAGGAACCAAATTACATCTACCTCCCACTGACTTCTGAACATCTGGAACAACTGCTGCAGAATTCTACTGACTTTCAGATCGCCATCGGGGGTTACCCGGGGGAAGTCAAATTTCACCTACCGGCGTGCCCGTTTTTGCAAAGACTAATTCCAATTCCATTAAAACTAAAAGTTATGCAATCAGACTTACCAATTAAAAATGCAAAAACCATTTTTATCGATGGCTCAGGGAGAACCGGAAATGCGGTAATTGTTTGGAAACAAAAAGATAATTGGCACCAAGACATTCCCAGAGTACAAGGTTCCCCACAAATTGTAGAATTATCAGCAGTTGTTCGCGCCTTCCAAATTTTCAATAAAGAACCCATTAATATTGTCTCTGATTCGGCATACGTTGTGGGCATTGTCAAAAGGATTGAGAATTCGTATCTCAAAGAAGTATCCAATGAAAAATTGTCTAATTTGTTGAAAAAATTATTGTTTCTAATAGAAATTAGAGAATTCAGATATTATATTGTCCACACGAGGTCCCACACTGCTCTACCAGGTCCTGTGGCTGAGGGAAACCAGATCGCCGACCATTTGGCAGGTATGGTGGTTACCCCAAATTTGTACCAACAAGCAAAAATTTCACATGAATTTTTCCACCAGAATGCGCGATCGCTAAAAAAACAATTCGGCCTCAAATTAACTCAAGCAAAAGAAATTCTAAAAGCTTGTCCCGATTGCCAAAAAATTGCCCCACTGGTTCCAGAGGGGACAAATCCCAGGGGGCTGTCAGCACTAGAAATTTGGCAATCCGATGTTACACACGTACCCGAATTTGGCAAATTAAAGTATGTTCATGTGTCTGTGGACACGTTCTCAAAAATGATTGTAGCCACCGCGCATTCCGGGGAAAAAAGCAGAGATGTCAAGAAACATTTCCTGTCTGCATTTGCTAGGATGGGAGTCCCCAAACAAATAAAAACTGACAATGGACCATCCTATGTATCTGCGGACACGAAAAAGTTTTTTGATGATTGGGGAATTCACCATACCACTGGAATTCCTCACAACCCCACAGGACAGGGTATAGTAGAGCGGGCCCACCAAAACATCAAAAATTTACTCAATAAACAAAAAAGGGGGAGTATTGGCCTAACTCCCCAAGAAAGATTGGAAAAAGTTATGTATGTACTAAATTTTTTAAATTTAGTAGAGGAACAAGAAACTCACACAGACAGAAGTCCCGTAGAGAAGCACTTTAAATCAGAAGATATACCAAATAATAAAAAAGCAAAAATCATGTATAAAGATGTAATAACAGAATCGTGGACGGGCCCTTTCCCCCTGATTACATGGGGGAAAGGGTACGCATGCATTGCAGGACCAACAGGACCAAAGTGGGTCCCAACCAGAAGAATAAAGATATATCAAGAACGAGACGAGACATGCAAACCATCTACCTCTCCACCTTCGTCATCATAACCCTGAATCTTACCGACGTCTCCACATCGTTCCCCCTCAAGAACTGGATGAACCAACCCAATGAAAATCTGTGGGTAACGTTGGCAAAAGCTACGGGAACAGACACTTTGTGTCTGGCCCAGTCAGGCGCTGGCAACCCTTTTCAAACTTGTCTTGTTGGTGTCCCTATCTCCTCAGTTAATGATTGGAATGCGTTTTTACCTCTAACACGGATTACAGACCCTCTTCCTTTTACCTCCGCTACTCTTGCTCAAGCTGTCTCTCGCACCCATCTTTCTTCTGACCCTCCTCAAGAAATCGATTTATTTGGCTCAGTCCCTACTAATACCTGTATCTTGTTTCACCGCTACACAGAACCCAAATTGTTCACCCCATTCAATGTCTCTGCTAATAACCCCATTTATCGCGAGCTTCCTTCCTCGTGGTGTAACCACTCGGTCATCACAGCGGTAACCACTGAGACAATCCCGAGGTGGAGAAAACTCCCCCAAGGGTTTTTCCTACTGTGCGGGGACCGGGCTTGGCAGGGGATTCCTGCATACCCAGAAGGCGGTCCTTGCACAGTGGGAAAACTCGCCCTCTTCAATCCGGCCAAATTTCAGCTTCCAAATTCCTCCCCACCAAATTCGGCTCCAAAATCTCCACCGTCAATAATTAATAGAAGCAAAAGAACATTTGTCTTGTATGAACGTCCAGTCCTCCCAAAACCTCGTCCTACACCTCCCAAACCCCCAGTACCTCTCGCTGCTCCAGCACCCAAAACACCTCCTCTCCTTGTTCCACCTTCCTGGACCGCTCCACCACCCCTACCATTCCCTGCAGACTGTGACTCTCAGATTAACATTTGGCCAAAGATAAAAAATTACTGGGCTTCCTTCGGTGTGTTTTCTGGAATAGGAACATCTCACGCACTTTCACTTCTTACCCACCTCGGTTGCTGGCTGACGAAGGAAGCGAACGCAACAACGACAGCGATAGAGGGATTATTAGCAGACACACAAAAATTAAAAGAAGTTAGCCTGCAAAACCGTGCAGCCATTGACTTCCTACTCTTGGCACATGGTCACGGGTGCCAAGAGTTCGAAGGCATGTGCTGCATGAACTTCTCCGATCATGCACAATCGATCCATAAAAGCATTGATCAGTTAAAAAGTTTGGTCCAAGATATTCACCAGTCCCACAGTGAGGGGTTAGATGGGATGTTCGATTGGCTTAAGTTCCCATCAATTCCTAATTGGCTTAGAAGAATATTAATTTTAGCTTTAATTTCTGTGGGTGGTCTTTTTGCTCTGTGCACCTGCTTGCCCTGTCTTTTCGTTTGTTTCCGCCAGCTGTTCCTGAAATCGATCAACGCCAACGTTGTGCAAGTAAATAAAGAAGGGGGAGATGTGGAGGATCAATTATCAGATTGGGAGAGATACAAGAAATGGAGAGAACTGTATGGGAACTGAATGGACTCTGAACACATGGAATGGACTTTCTCCCCACGGACTGACTGTTATTTTCCCCAGTTTTACTATGTTATTTGTTCTTACTGTTGTACCCCTGTTCGCCACTGGCTCTTATGAAATTTTAATGTACCCTCCATTTTGTCCCTTCTTCTCCCTCAGGTTTTCCCGCCTTAACTTGTTTACTCCCCTGCTTTCCCGCTCCTCTGTTGCTGATTGGCTAAGGTTTGCCGCAGTGCAGAGTGAACTCTCATTGGCCCTTCCCCTAGATACTCCAAGGTTACACCTACCTCTCCCTTACCCTCAAATCACTGTTTTCCCTGGGCTGTCAATCCCATGCTCCTCCCCAGCTCTGAATCCTCCCCTCAGACCTACCCTATATAAATCCCTGCTTCCCCTTAATAAAGTGGCATTGCTTCACCGACCTTCAACTGTGTCCTGACCCTTATTCGCAGTGCTGCGTCCCAATTCCCTTTACCCCTCGGGCCGTGGCAAGTGGCGCCCAACGTGGGGC
>NW_020910544.1:0-1289 GCF_003984885.1 Neopelma chrysocephalum | reverse complement strand
CAGGACACTGCCCCAGAAATCTTTGGGGAGGCCTTTTGTGTATATTCATGTTTTCTGATCCATCTTGGGGACCGAAGGGATCTTCTGGCATTCCATCCATGCAGCAGGAGTCACTTTCTTGCCCTTGACTCCCCACAGTGGAACAAGTGCCATCTCTGTTTGGGAGAAGCCAGATGCTGCCCCTGGGCCATCAGACGTGGTGCTGAAGCCTCTTTCAGCCCAAGCCCAGGTGTACTTTTCTCTTCCTCTCACCGAGTGCCCACTCCCCCAGCCGGCACTGACCAACCAGGGCGTTTGGCACACGTGGTTTGGTGGTTTGGAGAAACAGCCCCGGACCGGCAGGGGGCCAGAGAACCTCGAGGAACAGCCCTGTCGAGTTTGAAGTGACACTACATTCGATTAATATATAGCAACTCAATCAAGTGCTCATGAAGTGACATCGCTCTCCTCATCCTCCCAATTAAACACTTTTCTTTGAGTTGAATGTTCATATTTGGAGTTCTTTTTGGCTGAAATTTAACTTTTTGTAGTTTGTGAGGAGGTTCATCTTGCTATTTCTAAGAGGTTTTTTGCCTGAATCTTGTTGGTTTGGAATTTCTGGGCTGAATCTTTGTGTTTTGGAGGTTTTTATGGTCACAGGATGCCCGGTGAGTTCTAGAGATGGACTTGGGCAGGAGGAACCCCCAAGCCAATGCGCTCAGCCCTTGTTTTCCCCTCATCAGGATTTGTCCTTCCCAAAGCTTGGGCAGATGGAGGAGGAGGCTGCGAGGAAGAGGAAGATGCCTTGGGCCCCCCAGGCAGGTGAGGAGGAAGTCAGTGTCCCTTTGGGCGGGTGTTGTGCTGGCTCTGGCAGCCCAGCATGGCCCCCGGCTGCAGGACAACCCCGCTGCCGCCGCCGTCCTGCCAGGGCCGGAGTTGGGGGGATGTCCTTGGCCTTCCCTGTGGGCCGGAGGCAAATCCCCTCCCTGTCCTTCTTGCTTCCTGCCCCAGGCCCCGAGCTGAGGACGGAGAGCCCGGAGGACAAATCCCCCCGTGAGACCCTGGTGGGAGAGGCCGTTTTGAAGGGCTCCACGGCGCAGGAAGGCAGCGGGGAGGAAAAGGGCCCGAGATCCCTGTGGAGGAGGGGCTCCAAAGCCAGCCCAGGGTGCTCTGAGGAGGAAAGACCCAGCCTGTGCCGGGAAGGCGGCCGGAGCTTGAGGGGGAGCTGTGACCTGGTGGTCCCTGAGCAGCCTCCCAGCAGGGAGAAGCACTTCCGGTGCTTGGAATGTGGGAAGAGCTTCAGGAAGAGC
>NW_020910543.1:0-936 GCF_003984885.1 Neopelma chrysocephalum | reverse complement strand
TTAGCCTGAGCGGCTTCCTCCCTGAAAGGCTTCCATATATTGGGCATCTCGCTTTGCCGTTCAGGGGAGTGTTGGTCAAGGTCTATGTCATCGTCAGTGTTGGTGTCTCGGTAGCGGTAGGCAGGGTAGGCCTTGTTGTTATGGGCCCTATGGGCGCGGCCATGTTGCCGGAAGCCGGCTTTGACCTTTGGCCTAGCCCCGCCCCTCGCCCCCCTTTCACCCCCGGAAGGTGACCTCTCAGGGGAGGAGGTAGTGCTGGAGGGAGTGGACGAACACGTGGGCGACTCAGGGGAGGGGTCTCTGACGCGCGCAGGAGGAGGTGGAGGTGGTCTGGAGGGTGGTGCTATGAGGGCCCGCCCCTTCTTTTCCCGCGCTGCTGGTTCTCGCGCTGTCTTTTCCCGCCTCCGTCCCGCACGTCTCCCGTCTCCCTCCTCCTCGCCGCCATTTTGTGTTCGCCGCGATGTTGTCTTCTCCCTCCCGCCATCTTGTGAGTGTCTCGGTTGGTGTGACGCAGTTGTTTTCTCTCGTTTGGTGGCTGGTACATGGAGGCTGCTGTTCTCGTTCATCATTTGGTGCTGTAGCACCATCAGAACTAGCCTCCAGGCAATGAGAGCTTGTTTTGCCTTTCGGTCCCCCTTTTCATTGTCGCGCCATAGGCTGTAACCAATCGCTTGCCACTCTTCGGCTGTGGTGTCATCTGTTAATTTATGATTTTTACTGTCCAGCCATTTGGCGAGTGCCTTGGCGGATTTCTTATCCAAGGGGTGACCGTGCTCAATAATAAAGTCTTTAAGACGTCTGTATACGAATTTCTGGGAGGTGGACAGCGTGAGTCCCATTTTCGGTGTTATAAAAATCCTCCCTTGTCTGTTAAAAATGTTGGGGTGTAGGTGTTGGGGTGGGTGTGGAATGTCCCCAGCTGCTCACCTTCTCCGG
>NW_020910542.1:0-9647 GCF_003984885.1 Neopelma chrysocephalum | reverse complement strand
ATGGCCCCTTGATTCCATGGGGTTCCACAGTGTCACCACAAAGCTGAACCCATCCAGATGGAAGTTTTGGGGAGGTTAGGGGGAACTGGAACAAAAGAGATAAAATAATTGAGGAAGGGAAGGAAATTGAGGCTTGGCCAACAGAGAGGAAAGATTTTGATGAGGTAAAAACAGGTTCAGGTAATGCTGAGGGTGCTGAAACACTGACTATGCAAACATTCCTGAGAGACCTTTACCTTATTCGTAACCTCAAGCCCCAACCTAAAAGCGCTGCCCCTCCCAATGAAAGGAATCCACTGCTCTAATGAACCAGACAATGTCAGCAGAACAACAAACCTCCCAAAGTTCTGCCTAATCCCAACCCTGAGCTCTAAACCCCAAGCCCTGACCATTAAGCACCCCCACAGCCCTTGGGAGCAGGGCAAGGACCTGCAGGGCCCCGAGCAGGCCCAGGGGGTTGGCAGAGGAATGGGAGGTGACCTGGATCTGCTCAGCTCTGCAGTGACCCCCAGGAGAAGGGCCTGGGCTCTGGGAGGGATGTCCTGTGGCACAGGGGCTCAGGATCCAAGGTAAGAAGGCCAAGTGCACATGGCAACAGCCAGAGCTGGTGCAGAGACATCAGGGAGGGTCTAGAAATGCTGCTGGGAGGGGGGTGGGAAAGCAGGAGGGGTGTGTGCAGCCTGCAAGGCCAGAGCAGCAGCAGGGCCAGGGCAGGACAGCCTGCAGGAGAGATGGCCAAGGGCTCTGGCAGGGCTGCAAGGCCCAAAGGCACCCAGGCCTTTGTCCCCTTGCCTCTGGCACCTGCCTCTGCCACTCAGGCCACCACAAGACACTTGCCTTGCAGGTTCTGCACTTGGTTTCTGCCTCGCCCCTCCCTCAGCAGCCTGGCAGGGGTGGCCCAGTTTTGGGCCTTTGTTGTTCCTCCCCCTCCCATCCCACTGCCCCCCAAACAGCCCTGAGCCAGCCGGGAGGGACAGGATCTGCTGGGCCAGGGCCTGGGGCTCAGGCCTTGGCCTTTGTGCTCCACAAAACCAAGGCAGGCTTTGCTCAGCATTGCAGGGGCCTGCCCAGAGCCTTTGTCTGCCTGCACTCCTGGCCTCCAAGGAGCTGCTCCAAGGAGTCCCTGGGGAGGCTTTGTCAGTGCCTGCCCTCAGTGGGGCCCAGCAATGCTTCAAGGGACTTGCAGTTGGGCTTCTGACTTCTTCAGCAGCTGCTTCAATCTTCTCTCAGTACCTCAGGATCATGGGCTGGGCTGCAAACACACCGTGGGGCTCATTAAAATGCAGAAATCCCTCAGGATCTCTTTGTCTTCCTTTAATTGTCTTCAAGGCAATTTCAAAACAAGTCTTCAAAGTTTGTACTTTTTTTTTGTTTTAAATCAATTATGGATATTTTGTAGTTCAGAGAAGAGGTGATAGAGGTGTTCTCCAAGTGATCTTGATGCTGAGTGTCTCCTCAGGGGATCCCCAGTGACCCTGTATGATCAACCTTGCTCCTCACCCCCAACCTCACCAGTTCTGACATGGCCAATCTTGGATTGACAGCTGATGCAACTCCATCAGTTGCATCATCCATGCAACTGTGGGATCCATTAAAACACTGAAAAACAAATTATTTCCCTTTCTTTTATTGTCTTCAAGTCTTCAAGACTCTTACAGCTAATTGGAGTTGGTTTGTAGTTTAGCTAAGGAGGAGGATTTTGAAGTGCAAGTCATGAAAAATATATATTTTTTGATGAAAGAGAATGATTTACACAGAGCCTTGGGATACAAGAGGGTCAGGGTGGAAAGGATTTGGATCCAAAGACAAGGGGGCAAAAGACATTAGTAGAACTTAATAATTGACCAGTTGAACAGTTATCAAGTGATTCAATAGCATTTGCTACAATTTTAACAGTGACTGAATTAGAGATTCACAACAACAACAACATTCACCCCACAGTCAATTCACACCCACATCCAGGCAGAGATGTGTGGACACATCAATAGCTGGGTGTGGAAAGGTCCCTCTCCCAAATTCTCCTTGTTGTCAGGGAAACACTCCCACAAATCCCTTTGTGTTTGCCACCAGACAAGGGTCCCAGCTGGAGGAGTGTTTGTTGAGGGGGATCAGAATTGTCCTGGGCATCAGGGACGGTCTTTGGAGTGTTGCAAACTGGAGGGTTCCCGAGCTGGGAGAGGCTGCCAGAGGTGTCCCACTGAGAGGGAGGTGCTGGGGAGCTGCCAGGGCCTCCCTCAGCCCCGCTGGTTGTGGGCTCCCAAGGTGACTGGCTTGAGTTATCTGCTGAATTTCCATCCTGGTGTCAGTAATGACTGGAGTTCCCAAAATATTTGGGAATTGTATCCAAACTGTTCTATTAGGGCTGTGATTCAGGCAGGGAATGTTCCAAGGCTTTCATGGGATGACTGATTATCCTTTGTTCCTCAGCTGTTCCACTCTGGGTTATTCCCACTGTATCATCCAGGAGCACCTGGTCCAGTCCAGGGACACTGTCCTGGTTAGAACGGCTGGGACCAATTCATCCCTGGATGGGTGTAACCCAAAACTGTGTATTCTATAGCCTCCATGCCATTTCCCAAAAACTGCTGTCAGTAGAGGCCTGCAAGGTGGGAAGATGTTCCTGTACCCTTTTATGGAATTCCCTGCTCTGATATCCTTATATGGAATTCCCTGCTCTAATACCCTTTTATGGAAGAGGGACTGAGCATCCGCATGCCCTTTTATGGAATTCCCTACTCTGAGGGAGGGACTGAGCACTCCCGCCTGAACTGGAGAGTATATAACTGGGAGTTTCAGAGCCTTGGGGCTCTCTCTCGTGGGACCCAGAGGAAGACAGCAGACCACCGCTGCTCCCAACCAGGCTGAGACCACCACCCTCGACTGGACTGCAATCACCACTTCTGACCAGACTGCAGCAGCTCTCCCACCAGCAGGTTTATTCCCTCTCCCTTTGCTTTGGACTCGGGGGTGGGCCAAGGTACACCACTTTTTGTTCATACCCCAGGGTGCTGGGTTTGTACATTTGGGTTTTGTGGATTAAAACCAATTGTCTGTCTGTATAATTGTACTTATTGCATTATTTTAATAAATTGTTATTCTGACTTATAAATCTCTCTTTTGAATTGAGTTCATTTTGCCTTGCTGGTTAACTTTTAAACCAGCACAGACACTTCCCCACACCCTGGTCCATTCCAGGGGCTCTTCATTGCTCAACTGGTTTGGTCAAGGCTTGTCAGGAGCTCCTGAGATCATTGACCAGGCCTGAGGACAATGAGGGGAGGATGCACCACCACAGAGGTTTCTAAGAAAAATGGGGACAAACTTTTTGTAGGGACATCTCAGAGCACTCTCTAAGGTGTTTGCAGATGAAAACATTGTGCTCATAGTCTAAGATAGTCACAGTCATATGTTTTATCAAGGCCTATTACCAGAACATAGGGCAATGGCTTTAAACTGAAATCTGGGAACTTTATATTAAATAAAATGAAGAAATATTTACCACTGGGGTTGGCAAGAACTGTAAGAGGTTCCCAGGGAAGTGAATGTCCTCTCCCTGTATTTTTCCAAGGTCAGGAACTTTGAGCAGCCTCGATTGGTGAAGATGTCACTGTCCATGTCCAGGAAAATTGCAGCACATGAGCTTTTATATCCCTTCCAAGCCAAATCATTCTGTGATTCTTTGAGTCTAAAGTCCTGGAAAGCCCACCCCTGGCTGCTGAAAACCACTCTGAAGGCATTGGGTGGGGTAACTTTCAAGAATTGGGATCAGCACCTAGCAAAGGCTATATGGCTACTCAACACCAGAGGCTCCGTCCATCGAGTCGGCCCTTCCCAATCAGAATTTCTTCACATTGTGGATGGAGACAAAGTCCCAAAAATTCACTTGAGAGGTATGTTAGGTAAAGCAGTTTGGATTAACCTTGCCTCGAGCCAAGGCAAACCCATTCGTGGGATTGTCTTTGCTCAGGGACCAGGATATACTTGGTGGATAATGAGAGAAGATGGAGAGACCCGGTGTGTGCGTCAAGGAGATTTAACTTTGGGGGAAAATTAACTCGTATTCTGAGTTGTATGTTACAGGAAATAAGTCACCAGATGAGGAAGACCCAAAGTAAGCTGATGTTGGTGTTCAACAATAAGATAGCCTTAGAAGACAAGACCTGTATAAGCACAGGATACAGGCGAATATGGGATATGGGTGTGATGTAAAATGGTATGGAAAAAGGGGTGGAGATTGGAGTGGGTTTGTTCACCTAAATAACATTTCTTTTTCCTGGGGGAGAACCTAGGGTAAGTCAGCTGATTTATTTTGACCAAACAGATATTCCATACCCTGTTACATCAGCTCAGATATAAGAGAGCGAGGAGGAAGCAGCTTGCTCTCTCTCTTCCGGGATAGCTGCCCTGTAGACAGACGCTTCCCCTCGCTTCTCGTGGGGACGTAGAATTTTACTGTTAGTTTCTTTTTCCCTGTGTGTGTGTGTAGTGCTTTTAGTCTTATTTTCCTTCTCAGTGTATATGTAAACTGCCTTTCCTTAGTAAACCTGTTTTTTTATGTTTTTTTATTTTTTCTTCTCTCTTCACTTTCCCTCCAGGGTGGTGTTGGTTACCGTAGTCTAGATGGACACCTGGCATTCAGCCAAGGTGAAACTACCATAAAGGGCCATTCTGGAGTGGAGAGGATAGTCCGTGACATCACAAAAGGGCCCAAAGCACATGGGTTGGTCTCCACTGTGCTGGTGTGGGTTGTTGGTTCTTTGGTTGCCAAGGCCCATTCCGGAATGGAGAGGATAGGCCGTGACATCACCAAGGGGTCCATGACACATGGGTGGGGCTGCATTTCAGGGTGGTGAGGCGGTGGCTCTTTGGTTGCCAGGGGCTATTCCGGAATGGAGAGGATAGGCTGTGACATCACAAAGGCGCCCATGGAACACGGGTGGGGCTGCACCGTGGGGTGGAGGTGTTGGTTCTTTGGTCACCAGGGGCTATTCCGGACTGGAGAGGATAGGCTGTGACATCCCAAAGGAGCCTTTGGCACACGGATGGGGTTGAAGTGTCCCATGGTGGGGGCTTGGTTCTTTGGTTTCCGGGGGTGTGGTGGGGAAAAAAGGTGGTTTTTCCCCCTGGAGTTCAAAAAATGGGAACCCCCGAGGGGGTGTTGTCTCTGCTGATGTTGACCCAATCAGCGCCCCTGCAAAATTCAAACCTATCACAGCAGAGTGGAAAAGAAGGGGGAGGAGGTAGTTGGAGAAGAAGTGGCCATGTTCTGAGAGCATGAGGGGAGAAGGGGCAGGAGCCCCGCAGGGGCCCACGCCCCCTCAGCCCCCCGGCTGGGGTCCTAGAAACTCGGAAACAGTGTTCAACTGGACCCAGGTCTGGGACTGAAAAAGCTGGGAGTTCTTCTCCACTGGGAGTGGGCAGCAGAAGACAGAAAGGTGGCAGCCGTGAAGTCAGGTAAAACCTGGAATGTGAATTTAGAAGAGCAATACAGGAATTAGAGAGTTAAATACAAAATGCAGGCTTTAAGGAAAAGCACAGAGAACTTAGTATTAAGAAACAGCGGAGATAATAAATTCACCTGAATACAGGACGCTCTGACATGAAAGAACATAATGCATGGACAGAAAGAACTAAAAATGCTAGCATACACAAAAAAGGACATATAGAAGAGAAACAAAGGGAGATAAGAAAAGGGACGAGCTAAGAAATCAGGTACTCTTGCCAGACACTGGAAATCCCTGCCAAATGCACAAGGAAACTATCCAAATTAGGGAAGGTTCAAAAGTTTATGAAGATGATGATGGAAGGACACTGAGTTCATGAAGATGAAGAACAGGAACGACCCCTGAAATTCTCCCCAAATTGGAGACCACACCTCTAACTCCGCCTGTTATGAATATTAAAAGTAGACGTTGCAATATAATGAATATTCATAATGTGTGATGCAATTGCTTGACAAAAAGTGTATAAAAAGCTCAGTTGTAAGTTACTGGAGCGGAGCAGCTCTTCCAAGGCGACCTGGGCTGCTCCCCGGCCGTAAATAAATAAATACCTCCTGCTTATAGACTGAAAATTCGTCTCTGAGCAGTTTCTCCGCGCCTTCTTTGGGGCACAAATTGGCATCAACTGCTTGTGTGTGAGCAGTTCGAAAGGTTTAGTTAAATCTGGTAATCCTAGTGCTGAAGCTGACATCAAGGACTGTTTCAGTTGTTTAAACACGTCTCTGGTCTCCTCTGTCCACGTTACAACTCCCTCTTTGGTCGTTTTCAGGGCCAAATTGTTGGACTGTTCTTAAAGCCTTGTGGAAGGACTCTCCAGGTTAGTTGTGTTTTCCTCCCTGTCTCAGGATTTTCCCACTCAAAGGCAAAAAGCTCTTGGCTGTCTTTGTGTACAGGAATGCAGAAAAAGGCATCTTTAAGATCAAGTACAGTGAACCATCCTAAATCCTCTGTCAATGTGGTTAACAGTGTATAGGGTAGATGTCCTCAGTTATTTTATTGATGGCCCTAAGATCTTGGACCAGCCAATAGCTTTTGCCATCACCCTTTTTTACTGGTAGGTTGGGGGTATTAAATCTGGATTCACATTCTATCAGTAAACCAAATTTAAGAAATCTTTCAATTATAGATGCTAAGCCTTTTCGGCTTTCTAGTTTCAAAGGATATTGGTTTTGCCTTACCGGGACTGCTCCTGGCCTGAGTGTGATGCTCACTGGTTCAGCTTGCTTTGACTTCCCAGGGTACTCACTGGCCCAGACTGAAGGTATGACAGCATTTTCAACTTCTGCAGGGATCTCTCCATGATTTTCCTGTATAAAGAAAGCAGCTGCCTCGATATATTTAGTGTCTGGAATTATAACTTTTTTTTCTCCCCCCTTGCAGAATTTAATTTCAGCTTCTAATTCTTTTCCTTATGCCATCTGTGGACTGTCCCCACAAATAAGTGCACCAGGTTTTTCCTTCCCAGATCTGACTCTATGTCCATGTCAATATATTTCCTGATGACATCCTTCAACCTGTTCAGAAAATCTGTGGGTGATTCATTTGTATCTTGTCCAACCTCACATATTTTGGACCAGTTTATCGCCTTCAGAACCCCACGCCAGAATCCATAAACTACCCAGTCTTGATAACATTTCAATGCTTCCAGATTTGCTGGTACGTTAGGATCCCATTTGGGATCGTCAGGAGGGAAGATATCCTTTATATCTTCCCCTGGAAACTGCCCAGAGGTTTTTAGCATCTCAGTTGCAGTTCGAGCAGCTCTTTTTACCATCTCCTTCTCTGTTTGATCTAATAAAGTGTCCATCATAACTTCCAGGTCATACCAGTCAGGGTTCTGAGTTTTGATTGCTCTCTGGACATAGTTTGCTGCTCTCTCTGGGTTATCTCTATATGCCCCTACAGAATCCTTCCATTGCTGTAACTCAACCAGTGAGAAAGGAACTTAAATAAAACTTTCAATAAAATTTGTGGGACAGGAGCAGCCTTAACTCGATCTTTCTTCTTCCCTTTTTCTAAAGCCATTTCTGATTTTTCCGTCTCTTTTGAGCCTTTGTTTTTCTTATCTCCCTCTCTCAATCCAGGGCGTGTTATTAGAAACATAAACAACTCTGCACACCGGATTTCTTCCCATTTCTGTTCTACACTGAAAAGCAAAATTAATTGCAACACTGTGTCTAGTTCAAAAGAACCAAATTCCAGCCAAGTCACTCCTCTCATTTGTCCAAACAGAGGCCAAGCATCCACAGACAGCCTACAAAGTTCTTCCTTTTTTAAAGTTGTCTCAGAACCAGTCAAAGTTTTCCAGTGTTTCAAAACCAAACTCAGGGGGAGATTCCTTAGGAATCTTAAACTTTGAATCCACACAACCCACAATTGCAAAACACAAACAAAACACACACTAGGATTCGAACTCGTTACCTCAAGATTACAAAGGTGTTACTGTAACCTCTCAACTACCAGGCCTGCCTTGACAAGAGACTAAACATTTCTACTGAATTCAGGGGTAGAATTGATATGGGGAGCATGGAATGGGGTAAGAGGGTTGCGGAATGTGTAAACTACTTGTGCTAAAGGATGAGGAATACAATACAGCTACTTTTAAAATCTACTTCTTCTATAATTACATATAAAGCTTATAAAAATTAGAAAAATAAAAAAAAAACTAAAAGGGTCTTAAGGCATGGGATTATGCCAACACATTCAGTTTAGAGGAACTACAGAGATGTGACTGAACTACTTTTGTCCCCTAAGTTTTAATAATGGCAAATCAGATCTACTGATAGAAATGAATTTATTTTGGGTTCCAAATGATCAGACAAAAGATCTTCATCAGAATTATTTACTGCACAACAGAAACACTAAAACTACCAGGAGTACAGGATAAGATAGGACAGTGCTCTACACTAAAGCAATTGTTGAAGCAATTCTACTCAAGTTGGCACAAAAGCAATAATTCTTAATTAGAGATGGATGGAACTCCCCCAGACCAACGCTCGTGGGGAAATCTCTGCTCTCAACCTCCAGCAGTGACCTTGGGGGGTCCCCAGCCAAGGCAGGATTCTCCACACACCCCCCAAGAAGGGTTCTGTTGGCAGAACCTGCCCCTGGGAAAGGGGACTGGCCTGGTCGAAAGGGATGGACTGACAGTCACTGGACTCCAGGGGTTGCCTCACTATCATGGGGTTCATTCGGGGTGGAAGCAGTGGCCGAAGCTCTTCCCGCAGTTGGGGCACTGGTAGGGCTTCTCTTACTGGTGGGTCCGTTGGTGTCTGGTCAAGGCACCGCTCTGGGTGAAGCTCTTCCCACACTCCCCACACTTGTAGAGCCTCTCCCCAGTGTGGATGCGCCGGTGGGTGATGAGGTTGCCATTCTGCTTGAAGCCCTTCCCGCAGTCGGTGCAGCGGAAGGGCCTCTCATCCGTGTGTGTCTGCTCATGCCTGAGGAGAGTTGAGCTGCGCTGAAACCTCTTCCCACATTCCAAGCACTTGTAAGGCTGTTTTCTGGTGTGGATGCCCTGGTGGGTGCGGAGGGTGGAGCTGCTCCTGAAGCTCTTCCCACATTCCCGACATGTGTAGGGCCGTTCCCCAGTGTGGATGTGCTGGTGTCGGATCAGGTTGGAGCTGTCCCTGAAGCTCTTCCCACATTCCTGAGACAGGTAGCGCCGTTCCCCAGTGTGGATGTGCTGGTGTTTGATCAGGGAGCAGCTGTCCCTGAAACTCTTCCCACATTTGCTACATGAGTAGGGACGTTCCCCAGTGTGGATGTGCTGGTGGCTGAGGAGGTTGGTGCTCATCCTGAAGCTCTTTCCACATTCCAAGCACCTGAAGGGCTTCTGCCTGCTGGGAGGCTGCTCAGGGACCACCAGGTCACAGCTCCCCCTCAAGCTCTGGCCGCCTTCCTGGCACAGGCTGGGTCTTTCCTCCTCAGAGCACCCTGGGCTGGCTTTGGAGCCCCTCCTGCAGGGGGATCTCTGGCCCTTTTCCTCCCCGCTGCCTTCCTGCGACGTGGAGCCCTTCAAAACGGCCTCTCCCACCAGGGTCTCACGGGGGGATTTGTCCTCCGGGCTCTCCGTCCTCAGCTCGGGGCCTGGGGCAGGAAGCAAGAAGGACAGGGAGGGGATTTGCCTCCGGCCCACAGGGAAGG
>NW_020910541.1:0-3447 GCF_003984885.1 Neopelma chrysocephalum | reverse complement strand
GGTGTCGGATCAGGTGGGAGATGCTCCTGAAGCTCTTCCCACATTCCAAGCACCTGAAGGGCTTCTGCCTGCTGGGAGGCTGCTCAGGGACCACCAGCTTGGAGCTCTGCCTCAAGCTCTGGCCGCCTTCCCGGCACAGGCTGGGTCTTTCCTCCTCACAGCACCCTGGGCTGGCTTTGGAGCCCCTCCTGCGGGGGGATCTCTGGGCCTTTTCCTCCCCGCTGCCTTCCTGTGCCGTGGAGCCCTTCAAAACGGCCTCTCCCACCAGCTTCTGCTGGGGGGATTTGTCCTCTGGGCTCTCCGTCCTCAGCTCGGGGCCTGGGGCAGGAAGCAAGAAGGACAGGGAGGGGATTTGCCTCCGGCCCACAGGGAAGGCCAAGGACATCCCCCCAACTCCGGCCCCGGCAGGACGGCGGCGGCAGCGGGGTTGTCCTGCAGCCGGGGGCCATGCTGGGCTGCCAGAGCCAGCACAACACCCGCCCAAAGGGACACTGACTTCCTCCTCACCTGCCTGGGGGGCCCAAGGCATCTTCCTCTTCCTCGCAGCCTCCTCCTCCATCCGCCCAAGCTTTGGGAAGGACAAATCCTGATGGGGTACGGAAAACAAGGGCTGAGCGTGTTGGCTTAAGGGGTTCCTCCTGCCCAAGTCCATCTCTAGAGCTCACCTGGCATCCTGTGACCATAAAAACCTCCAAAACATCAAGATTCAGCCCAGAAAAACCCAAACCACTGAGATTCAGGCAAAAAAACCTTCAGAAATAGCAAGAAGACCCTCGCCCCCCCAAACTGCAAATATTTGAGATTCAGCTAAAAGATACTCTAAAATATGAAGATTAGCTCAAGAAATCTGTCCCAGAAGTTCCCCCTCTCTGGTCTCTCTCCTCTGGGGTTCGGAGGGTCTTCCCTGTCTGGGATGCTGGGGGTCCCACTTAGGGATGCTGGGAAAGTCGGGGGCCCCAAGGGTCCCTTCTCCTCTAACTCTCGCCTTTGGGGTGCCATGTTCCCAGACATTCCCCCTCTCCAGGTTCTCCATTTTCTTGTCCCGGGGATCCCAGGGGTCCCCACTGTCCAGGCTTCCCCTCCTCTGACTCTCTCTCCAGGCTCTCGGGGCTCTCGCAGCTCCCCCCTCTCTCCAGCCTCCCCTGCTCTCAGGGGATCAAGGCATGGGGACACCAAGGCACCCCCACAGCAACCCTGCTCCTGCTCTCTCCCCTCCCCTTAGCCCCCCTCTCCCGCCCCTTTCCCACTGGCCCCCCAAACCCCAGCTCCTCCCAGCTCCTTTGGGGGTGACCCACCGTCCCTCACGCTCCCTTTGGGGGTCCCATCCATTCTTTTTGCTTCTCTCGCCCCTTTCCCATCATGGCCACTCCGCTCACCCAACAGCGGCAGGAAGGGCAGGGACAGGGGCGGAGCAGCAACAGGAACCGCAGGAGAACAATCGCCCCCCCCATCCCATGGGTACTCAGGAAGGGGGAACTTGTCCCAAATATCCTGGGGAGAGCGCAGTAGGTTGAGACATACTCTGGCTGCCAGCACAGATTTCCCTGCAAAGGCTGCAGTGAGTCAAGCTCTGGAGAGGAGATTGTGCCCCATGGATGGGATTGCAGAGGCTCCCTCAGGTCCCCAGCATCAATCAGCAACCAGGAATATACACAAAAGGCCCCCTTGAAGATTTCAGAGGGGAAGTGTCCTGTAGGGAGGGCACAGTGTCACCCCACCAGGGCAGGGCTGGAAAGTGGGAGGCTGCTCCAGGGCTCTGCAAGAGGCCTCATGCTCTGCTCAGCCCCAGCACTGGCTGGTCCCAACACCCCCGGCTGCCCCCGGCCCTGGGCAGCTCTGCTGCCACAGGCTGTGCCCTCACCGTGGCCCTGCAATGGCCCTGCCTGTCCCTCACCCGTGGCCCTGTCCCTTGGCTCTATCTCTGCCAGCTGAGTGTGGGGCACACGGGCTGGGGGTCCCTCCCAAGCCCCCCGGGCAGCCGGCGTTGGCTGGGGGGATGTGAGGGCTGGGCCTGCTCAGCACAGCCCCGGCCTCGTGCCCAGCGCCTCTTTCCTGCCCCACACAAGAGCTTCCCGGCCCCCCCAGGGCTCCCCTGCTGCTGCCTCTGCTCCTGGCCCTGCCTTTGCTGCTCCCTTGGCTGGGCCAGCGGCTGCAGGGGGGGGAAGGCAGCAGTTTCAGCTCCACGGCACTTCCTGGGGGGAGCTCAGCCCGGGGGGAGACGGGCAGGGACCTGATGGGGATGGACAGGGGCCCAGCAGGGACAGCCAGGGCCTGCAGGGGAAGGCACAGGGACAACCTGGCCCCCCACACTGCCAGGGCTGTCTCTGCTCCTCCTTGCAGGCTCCGTGGCCAGGCACAGTTTGTGTTCCTCAGCAGCACCTCTGCCTTGCACTTACTCTCAGGCTCACCTCAGGGACAGCTCTGGGCTCACCTCCGCGCCACTTCTCAGCCTCACCTCAGGGCCTGGGCTCAAGGACAGGAACCTGCACGGAGGGGACATGATGTGCAAGCTGAGGGCTGCCTGCTTGCACTGGCCTCTGGGCTTCTTTCTCCTTCTACAACCATCCCAGAACTTAGCCTGCTTTTCTAACACCACACATTTACACACTAACCTTGGAGATATATATGTACACACATCTCTATCACCCTGGGGATAGAGCCTCAAGCATGTGCTGCCACAGGAATGGCAATCAGAGAATCACACAATCAGCCACATTGGAAAAGACCTCCGAGATCATCAAGTTCAACCCTTGATCCAACCCCGCCGTGCTTCCCAGACCATGGCACTGAGGCCACATCCACTCTCACCTTCAACACCTACAGGGACCCTGACTCCACCCCCTCCCTGCCCAGCCCATTCCAAGGCCTCATTACTCTCTCAAGAAAAATTGCTTCCTAATTTCCAACCTAAACCTCCCCTGGCACAGCTCAAGACCCAGCCCTCTTGTCCTACTGCTGCTTCCTGGCAGAACAGCCCCACCCCCACCTGGCTACAACCACCTGGCAGGGACTTGCAGAGAGTGATGGTTCCTGCTGGGGACCTGAGGGAGCCTCTGCAATCCCATCCATGGGGCACAATCTCCTCTCCAGAGCTTGACTCACTGCAGCCTTTGCAGGGAAATCTCTGCTCACAGCTGCATCCTGAGCCCAAAGTCAGTTTGTATCCCCAAGTGCTGATCCAATGGGTGCCCTGGGATTGGAGCCTGGGCTCTAATTAACCTCTCCTGTGCTGCCAAACAGCAGGAGCTGTATGGCCAAGGGACAAACTCTGGGATCCCTGTCAGTGTCCATGGTCCCTGTCAGTGTCCTTCAGGGAAACTGGGAGGAAATGAAGAAACAAGTTTGGAACTAAACTGGTGTTAAAGGGGGAAAAAGCTCCTTCCATGGAAATAAAACTTAGACAGTTTTTCCAGGGCTGAACGAGCTCATTCAGGGATGAAGGACTGG
>NW_020910540.1:0-754 GCF_003984885.1 Neopelma chrysocephalum | reverse complement strand
GGGGACAGAGACAGGGGCAGGGGACACAGGGTTTGGGGACATGGGGTTTGGGGACACGGGATTTGGGGACAGAGCAGGAGACACGGGGTTTGGGGACAGTGACAAGGGACACGGGGTTTGGGGACAGCGACGGGGGACACGGGGGTTGGGGACCAGGCAGGACACACGGGGCTTGGGGACAGCGCCGGGGCCGGGGCGGGTGGCCCTGGGTGTGTCCTCGACGGACAAGGTGCCACCGCCAGCCGGCACCCACGGGTGACAGAGCCAGGTGCCACCACCCAACAGTGACAGAAGCAGGTACCACCACCTTCAGGGAGCACCCACGGGTGACAGAGCCAGGTGCCACCACCCACAGGTGACAGAGCCAGGTTCCACCACCCCATGGGTGACAGAGCCAGGTGCCACCACCACGGCGGCCCCCCGGGTGACACCCGCAGCCCCAGGGGTGACAGTGTCCCCCCCCGCACTCACCGATCTCCCCCGCGGACGCCGTTGGGGACTCCAGGACGCCGCTGCCCCCGGGGTGGGGGAACCACTCGAGGGCCCCCCTGTCGCCGTCCCCGTCCTGTCCCCGCTTTGTCCCCTCTTCTACAGGAGGGGACACCCTGGGACAGCTCGCGGGGACAGCGGGGCACAGCGGGTGCGCCGGGGTGGGGAGCGGAGCCCCCTGGGCCGCCCGTTCCCGTTGTTCCCGATCCCGTTGTTCCCGATCCCGTTGTTCCCGTTGTTCCCGTTCCCGATCCCGCTGCTCCAG
>NW_020910539.1:0-4617 GCF_003984885.1 Neopelma chrysocephalum | reverse complement strand
ATGGGATATTCCAGGCACGGAATGTTCCAGACACGGGATCTTCCAGACACATGATGTTCCAGACACGGGATCTTTCGGACACGGGATGTTCCAGACCTGGGATATTCCAGACATGGGATATTCCGGACATGGAATGTTCCGGACACGGGATGTTCCAGGCACGGGATCTTCCGAACACAGGATATTCCAGACACGGGATTTTCCGGTCACGAGATGTTGAAGGCATGGAATGTTCCAGACCCAGGAAGTTCCAGGCACAGAATGTTCCAGGCACGAGGTGTTCCAGACACGGGTGGTCCAGAGATGGCATATTCAGACACGGAGTGTTCAGAACTCGGGATGTTCCGGATACGGAATATTCCAGACACGGGATGTTCCAGGCGCTGGATGTTCCAGGCACGGGATCTTCCGGACACAGGATATTCCAGACCCGGGATATTCCAGACACAGGATGTTCTGGACACGGGATGTTCCAGGCAAGGGATCTTCCTGACAGGGGTGTTCCAGACCTGGGATATTCCAGAGATGGATTATTCCGGACAGGGGATATTCCAGACATGAGATATTCCAGACAAGAGATGTTCTGGACACGGGATGTTCCAGGCACGGAATGTTCTGAACACGGGATATTCCAGACACGGGATATTCCTGACACCGATACTCCTGGCAGCGGATATTCCTGACCCCGTATATTCTAGACATGGAAAGCTCCGCACACGGGATGTTCCAGACACGGAATGTTCCAGACATGATATGTTCCAAACACAGGATGTTCCGGATATGGGGTGTTCCAGACACGGGTGGTCCAGTGATGGGATATTCAGACATGGGATATTCCAGACACAGAATGTTCCTGGCATGGGATGTTCCGGATACGGAATGTTCCGGACACGGGATGTTCCAGGCAAGGGATGATACAGAGATGGTATATTCCGGAAATGGGATATTCCAGACATGGGTTATTCCAGACACGGGATGGTCTGGACGCAGGATGTTCCAGGCACGGAATGTTCCGAGCACGGGATGTTTTGGAGACGGGATATTCCTGACACCGGATAGTCCTGACACCCGATATTCCAGACATGGAATGTTCCAGGCACGGGATGTTCCTGGCATGGGATCTTCCGGACACGGGATGTTCCAGACCTGGGATATTCCAGAGATGGAATATTCTGGACAGGGGATATTCAAGACATGAGATATTCCAGACAAGGGATGTTCTGGACACGGGATGTTCCAGGCACGGAATCTTCCGAACACTGGATATTCCAGACATGGGATATTCCTGACACAGGATACTGCGGACAGCGGATTTTCCTGACACCGTATCTTCCAGACATGGAATGCTCCGCACACAGGATGTTCCAGACACGGAATGTTCCAGGCACGGGATATCCCGGACACGGGATGTTCCCCGTAACGGAAGTTCCAGGCACGGAATGTTCCAGACACTGAATGTTCCAGATACTGGAAGTTCCAGGCAGGGGATGTTCCCGACGCGGGATGTTCCAGACCTGGGATATTCCAGAGATGGAATATTCTGGACAGGGGATATTCAAGACATGAGATATTCCAGACAAGGGATGTTCTGGACACGGGATGTTCCAGGCACGGGATCTTCCGGACATGGGATATTCCAGACACGGGATGTTCCAGACATGGGATATTCCAGACACGGGATGTTCCAGACACGGGATATTCCAGACATGGGATGTTCCGGACACGGGATGTTGCATGCATGGAATATTCCAGACCCAGGATTTTCCAGGCAAAGAATGTTCCAGGCACGGGGTGTTCCAGACACGGGTGGTCCAGAGATGGCATATTCAGACACGGAGTGTTCAGAACTCGGGATGTTCCCGATACGGAATATTCCAGACACGGGATGTTCCAGGCACTGGATCTTCCGGACACGGGATGTTCCAGACATGGGATATTCCAGACAGGGGATGTTCTGGACACGGGATGTTCCAGGCAAGGGATCTTCCGGACACGGGGTGTTCCAGACCTGGGATCTTCCAGAGATGGAATATTCCGGACAGGGTATATTCCAGACATGAGATATTCCAGACAAGGGATGTTCTGGACACGGGATGTTCCGGACACGGGATGTTCCAGGCACGGAATCTTCCGAACATGGGATATTCTGGAGACGGGATATTCCTGACACCGGATACTCCTGACACCGCATGTTCCTCACACTGGACATTCCAGACAGAGAATGTTCCGCACACGGGATTTTCCAAACACTGGATGTTCCGGATACGGGGTGTTCCAGACACGGGTGGTCTAGAGACGGGGTATTCAGACACGGGTTACTCCTGACACCGGATATTCCAGACATTGAATGTTCCGGACACGGGATGTTCCAGGCATGGGATTTCCCGGACACGGGATGTTCCCGACGTGGGATGTTTCAGACACGGAATATTCCAGGCATGGGATAATATGGACACGGTCTGTCCTGGAAACGGAATAGTCCAGACACGGGTATACCGTACACAGAATTGTCCAGGCACAGGATATTCCGGACACGGGATATTCCAGGCACGGAATCTTCTGAACACGGGATATTCTGGAGATGGGATATTCCTGACACCGGATAGTCCCGACACCGGATATTCCAGATAGAGAATATTCCGGACACGGGATGTTCCAGGTACGGGATGTTCCGGACACGGGATGTTCCGGACACGGAATATTCCAGGTATGGGATATTACGGACACGGTGTGTCCTGGAAACGGAATAGTCCCGACACGGCTATTCCGGACACGGGATAGTCCCGGCACGGGATATTCCAGACACGGGATGTTCCAGATACGGGATGTTCCGGACACGGGATGTTCCAGGCATGGAATGCTCCGAACACGGGATATTCTGCAGACTGGATAATGATTCAGATTCACTGAGCCTCCTTTTGCTGAGAACTGGCTTTTGTCCCCTTCAGGTGACCATCATAAAATTGTGTTGCTATGGTCGGTTACCATGACAATCATCATACATTCCCGTTGCTACAGTCAGTTACCACAGCAACCATCATAAATTCCCATTTCTACGGTCAGTTACCATGGCAACCATCATACTTCCCACTGGTACAGTTGATGTCCATGGCAATCATCATACATTCCTGTTGCCACGGTCAGTTACCATGGCAACCATCATACATTCCCATTGCTACAGTCAGTTACCATGGTAACAATCATACTTCCCTTTGCTACTGTCAGTTACCATGGCAACAATCATACATTCTCATTGCCATGGTCAGTTACCATGGCGACCACCAGACATTCCCACTGCTACAGTCAGTTACCATGGCAACCATCACACATTCTCATTGCTATGGTCGGTTACCATGGCAACAATCACACTTCCCACTGGTACAGTCGGTTACAATAGCAACCACCATACATTCCTGGTTTTACAGTCGGTTACTATGGCAACCATCATAGATTTAAATTGCTACGGTCAATTACCATGGCAACTATCATACTTCCCATAGGTACAGTCGGTTACCATGGCAACAAACAGACATTCTCATTGCCACAGCCAGTTACCATGGCAACCAGCATACATTCCCATCGCTAGGGTCAGTTTCTATGGTAACCTCTTGGTTCCTCTTGGAGACAAGCAGATGCAGATGAGCCTCCCTCTTGTCCACCAACCTGCCAGCTGTGCTCTAAAGGCCTGTGTTCCAAGGGCTGTCTTGACCCAGACCCTGCACAAACCTCTGGCACTCTTTGCATCCTGTCGTGGTGCCTTTCCAGTGAATTCCAGGGTTACCAAAGCCAACTTGAATGGGCTCTTTGTCTCACTCCACAATGTCACCCAAACCACTCTCTCCTCTGACCCTCACCCACAAAAGTTCACCCAATTTGTTCATCCCCTAGACCAGCTCCACAGGTCCAAGAACTTCCTTCCCGCTGAGGACACCTCTCTCCTGCTCTTTCTCTCCTCTGTCTCCTAGGCCTTCTCTCCCAACCCATCACAGCACCAAAACCTGGGAACTGTCTCAGCAGGCCTGGGCTGTTATTGCCTCCAAGTGGAATGAAGAGAGACTTGGGGCTGCAGCTCCTCCTGCCTGTGCCCCCCATGCAGGGCATTGGGGCTTGTCTGGCTGCAGCCCCTCAGCGGGGGCACCGGGGTAAGAACAGACTTGCAATGGGGAAAGCTGCTCTGAAAGCCCCGAGAGCTGGGGTGTGCAGAGGCTTTGCTGACAATGGCCTTGGGGGTGGACGTGCTGGGACTCAGGCCCAGGGGGAAAATCACAGGCCTGATCCCTGAGGAGATCAGCACAGGCTGTGAAATGCTGGGGGAGAGCAGAGCCAGCAGAGGGAGGAAACAAGTGTGGACAGCCTGGGCTGATGTGCTTTGGACTCGTGCCTGGCGCGGCCTTGGCTGGGCAGAGAAGGGACAGCCTTTGTGTCCCTGCAGGGCTGGGATTCACTCCCTGCCCCAAAGGCACCCAATGTGTCTGAGAAGCCCTGGGTGGTGCCTGTCCCACAACTGCTGGGAATGGGGACGGGTCCCTGCACAGGCCCTGTGCTGTCCATGGCAGCTGCTGCACTTGTGCTGCAGAGCCCTGGCACCTCCCCTGGCACTACAGGCCCCTCTTTGGC
>NW_020910538.1:0-594 GCF_003984885.1 Neopelma chrysocephalum | reverse complement strand
TTGGGGGGGGTATTTTGGGGTCTCTGACCCCCATTTTTGGGGTCCCTGACCCCCCTTTTTTTGTGGGGTGCAGCCAGACCTGCTCTGTGCCCTGGGGGGGGTATTTTGGGGTCCTTGACCCCCATTTTGGGCTCCTGGACCCTGGGGTTTGGGGGAGGTATTTTGGGGTCTGTAACCCCATTTTGGGGTCCCTGACCCCTATTTTGGGTTCCCGGACCCCCAGTTTTGAGGGGGGTATTTTGGGGGTTTGGGTGGGGTTTTTTGGGGTCCCTGACCCCCATTTTTGGGTCCCTGACCCCTCCCTTTTTTTTTTGGGGTGCAGCCGGACCTCCTCTGTGCCCTGAGGGGGGAAATTGGGGTTTGAGGGGGGTATTTTGGGATCCCTGACCCCCATTTTGGGGTCCTGGACCCTGGGGTTTGGGAGGGGGTATTTTGGGGTCTCTAGCCCCCATTTTTGGGGTCGCTGACCCCCGTTTTTTTGGGGGTGTAGCCGGACCTGCTCTGTGCCCTGGGGGGAACATTTTGGGGTCCCTGACCCCATTTTGGGGTCCCTGACCCCTGGTTCTGAGGGGGGTATTTTGGGGTTTGGGGGGG
>NW_020910537.1:0-5260 GCF_003984885.1 Neopelma chrysocephalum | reverse complement strand
TTCGCAGTGCCGCGTCCCAATCCCCTTTCCCCCTGCGGACCGTGGCAAGTGGCGCCCAACGTGGGGCACAGTTGGAGGTCCCTCATATTGAGGAAACTCCTGTGTCTCCACTCGGGCTCAGGCGTCGCCGGAGAGGTGATCGTCCCGCCGGTCCCCCCAGCTGGACGGACGACTGTGGGCTGCAGAGCTGCACGGGTCGACGCACCGGAGAAGGTGAGCAGCTGGGGACATTCCACACCCACCCCAACACCAACACCCCGATACTTTTATTAGAGAAGGGAGGATCTCTATAACACCGAGATGGGACTTACACTGTCCACCTCCCAAAAGTTTGTATATAGGCGTCTAAAAGACTTTATTATTGAGCACGGTCACCCCTTGGATAAAAAATCCGCCAAGGCACTCGCCAAATGGCTGGACAGTAAAAATCATAAATTAACAGACGACACCACAGCCGAAGAATGGCAGGCGATAGGCTACAGTTTATGGCGTGATAATGAAAAGGGTGACCGAAAGGCAAAACAAGCTCTCATTGCCTGGAGGCTAGTTCTGATGGTGCTACAGCACCAGATGATGAACGAGAACAGTAGCCTCCATGTACCAGCCACCAAGCGAGAAAAAGCAACTGCGTCACACCAACTGAGACACTCACAAGATGGCGGGAGGGAGAAGACAACATCACGGCGAACACAAAATGGCGGCGAGGAGGAGGGAGACGGGAGACGCGCAGGACGGAGGCGGGAGAAGACAGCGCGGGAACCAGCAGCGCGGGAAAAGAGGGGGCGGGCCCTCATAGCGCCACCCTCCAGACCACCTCCACCTCCTCCTGCGCGCGTCAGAGACCCCTCCCCTGAGTCGCCCACGTGTTCGTCCACTCCCTCCAGCACCACCTCCTACCCTGAGAGGTCACCTTCCGGGGGTGAAAGGGGGGCGAGGGGCGGGGCTAGACCAAAGGTCAAAGCCGGCTTCCGGCAACATGGCCGCGCCCATAGGACCCATAACAACAAGGCCTACCCCGCCTACCGCTATCAAGACACAGACTCTGACAATGACAGGGACCTAGTCCAACATTCCCCTGAGAGGCACAGTGATATGCCCAATATATGGAAGCCTTTCAGGGAGGAAGCCGCTCAGGCTAATGACACAGAATTTTTAAAAGCATTCCCGATATTTTTGGAAGAGGGGAAAGCTCCGGAATGGAGACCGATCTCTTATCCCATGTTGAAAGATATTAAAAAAGCCATGGTAGAGTATGGCTTGGGAGCGCCATACACGATCGGTCTCCTGGAGTCCTTCTTCCTTGCATACTTGCTTATTCCATATGACATAAGAGCGGTCATAAACGGACTTTTTACCACCATCCAGTCCTCAGTATTTGAGGCTGAATGGAAGAAACTAATTGTAACTTATGTGAACGAAAAAATGGAGAGAAGGGGTATTCCAGTAAGGCAGGCCATAGACATGCTTTATGGCGAGGGAAGTTACTCAACCAGAGGGGATCAATCCAGAATTGAACCCAAATTTTTAGAAGTTACCAAAGAATTGGCATTAGAGGCAGTGAAAAGGGTGGCAGACGCGTACGTCCAAACACCCTCTTTCACCCTCATTAATCAAGGCCCAAAAGAACCGTTTATTGATTTTATAACAAGGCTAAAAGAAGCGATTAAAAGACAAGTCAATCAAAAAGAAAGCCAAGAAATTCTATTTAATAAATTGGTTATTGAAAAAGCAAACGAAGATTGCCAAAAAGCGCTAAAAATGCTGAAAGATCCCTCTCTGGTTGAGATGATCGAAGCCTGTAAAAACATTGGCTCCAACTCCCATAAAGCACGCCTATTGGCTGCTGCCTTCACTGGGCCCCAGACGTGTTTTAATTGTGGTCAAAAAGGACATTTTAAGAAGCACTGCCCCAAAACTGTCTCGGAACCCAATTTACCTAACCTACCCAAATCCCTCTGCCGGAGGTGCGGGAAGGGATTTCACTGGTCATCGGCCTGTCGGTCGGTGACCAACATAAATGGTGAACCCCTTCCCCCCAGAAAATCCCCCGGAATGAAGAGAAAAGTTACTTTCAGCTCCCTACCCGACCTACGTCAATGCTCTTGCGAGCATTCGGGAAACGGGGAGCAGAGCGCTCAGGGGGGCGCGAGGATACAAATAACCCCTCAACCACGTTCCATCTTGCGCCAAACACCGCGCCCAGCCACCCCATAATCGAGAAACCTCCGGCAGAATTTACCTCTCCTCAAAATCAATGTACTCCCTTGAATTGGATAACCCTCACAGTCACACACCCATTACCTCTCCTAAACCAATGTGAACAGATAATTAAAGTTACACCATCTACTGAGATAGATTCGAACACCATATATCTGATAGTCTCTCACCTTTCGGCTGTGGCAAGGAGCATTTTTGTGACTCCCACACTCCTGACAGGGTTGACAAACTCTAACATCGCCATCTGTCTAACTGTCCACCTTCCACCCTTACAGCTGGAGGACTGCTTCCCAGTGGCCAAGATGATCCCCACGGATGATCTTCTCTGTGCGGTGTCGTGGGAAGAAGAACAGGGAGATAACTCACTGATGGAAGCCCATTGGGCAACTACAGTGAGGGCCTCTCGTCCACTACTAACGTGTTGCGTTCTCTTCCCCTTGTCTAGACACCCGCAGAGGGTGACGGTGGAGGGTCTTTTGGACACGGGAGCAGACGTGACCATCATCGCCTCTAAGGACTGGCCGCATAGTTGGCCAGCCCACACGACAGACACAAGGGTCAGCGGTGTGGGAGGAGTCCAACACCCTGTCAGGAGCCGTGAAGTGGTAACAGTCTACGGGCCAGAGGGCAGATCTGCAACTCTACAACCGTATGTATTAAACATACCAGTCACACTATGGGGAAGAGATGCCATGGAACAGTGGCAACTGACACTGGGGACGGAAGAAAATTTTTAGGAGGGGTCACTGAACAATTGCAGCTGCCCAAGCTGATTTGGAAAACCGAAACCCCAGTTTGGGTAGATCAGTGGCCCCTTCCCAAACAAAAGCTGCAAATTTTAAATGACCTGGTTAATCAAGAATTGGCTAAAGGACACCTGGAGCCTTCCACCAGTCCCTGGAACACTCCAGTGTTCGTCATCAAAAAGTCCTCAGGTGCCTGGAGATTTCTCCAGGACCTGCGCAAAGTAAATGAAGTCCTCGAGCCAATGGGAGCCCTCCAGCAGGGAATGCCTTCTCCATCCATGCTCCCTGCTGAATGGCCCCTAGTGGTAATCGACATTAAAGACTGTTTTTTCCATATATATCTAAATCCGGCTGATTCGGCTAAATTCGCATTTTCAGTCCCAGCCATCAACGCCTGTGAACCCCACCGCAGGTTCCAGTGGAAAGTGCTTCCTCAGGGGATGAAAAATTCCCCAACACTTTGTCAAATGTTTGTGGCAAAGGTGTTGGAACCGATTAGAAAGAAATTTCCGCAATCAATCATTTTCCATTATATGGATGATGTATTGATTTGCGCAAAAACCAAACTATCAGTCAGACAAACATTAGATGCTACAATTGCGGCCCTAAATTCAAATGGATTGGAAATATCCCCTGAAAAAATACAAAGAGAAGCACCTTGGAGGTACCTCGGACTTCAAATTAATGCAAAAACTATAAAACCTCAATCAGTAGAAATTGACAAAAAGGTCCGAACTTTAAACGACCTCCAAAAGCTACTGGGAGCGATCAATTGGATCAGACCTGTGCTGGGGATCACAACCGGTGATTTGCACCCACTGTTCGAGCTTCTAAAAGGAGATGCAGATCTGTCCTCCCCCAGATTTTTAACATCTGACGCCAGAAAAGCCCTCGCCACAGTCGAAACAAAAATATCCGAGAGACAATCCAACAGAAGGATGGAGGGACTGCCATCCTCATTAATTATCATCAGAGAAAAACATCAACCACTAGCTATACTGGGACAATTCACAACGGATAAAAAAGACTTCTGTCTGTGGGAGTGGTTGTTCCTCCCCCACCAATTTTCAAAAACAATTATAACATTGGCAGAGATGATTGGCAAATTAATCTTCAAAGGCCGCACCAGGTGTTTAGAACTCAGTGGAGAGGAACCAAATTACATCTACCTCCCGCTGACTTCTGAACATCTGGAACAACTGCTGCAAAGTTCCACAGACTTCCAAATCGCCATCGGGGGTTACCCGGGAGAAGTCAAATTTCACCTCCCGGCGTGCCCGTTTTTGCAAAGACTAATTCCAATTCCATTAAAACTAAAAGTTATGCAATCAGACCTACCAATTAAAAATGCAAAAACCATTTTTACCGATGGCTCTGGGAGAACCGGAAATGCAGTAATTGTTTGGAAACAAAAAGATAATTGGCACCAAAACATCCACAAAGTACAAGGTTCTCCACAAATCGTGGAATTATCAGCAGTTGTTCGCGCCTTCCAAATTTTTGATAAAGAACCTATTAATATTGTTTCGGATTCGGCATACGTTGTGGGCATCGTCAAAAGGATTGAAAATTCGTATCTAAAAGAAGTATCTAATGAAAAATTATCTAATTTATTAAAAAAATTGTTGTTTCTAATTGAAATCAGAGAATTCAGATATTACATCGTCCACACGAGGTCCCACACTACTCTACCAGGTCCTGTGGCTGAGGGAAACCAGATTGCCGACCACCTGGCAGGTATGGTTGTCACCCCAAACCTGTTCCAACAAGCAAAAATTTCACATGAATTTTTCCACCAGAATGCGCGATCGCTAAAAAAACAATTCGGCCTCAAATTAACTCAAGCAAAAGAAATACTAAAAGCATGTCCAGATTGCCAAAAAAATTGCCCCACTGGTTCCAGAGGGGACAAATCCCAGGGGGCTGACAGCGTTAGAAATCTGGCAATCTGATGTTACACATGTACCAGAATTTGGCAAACTGAAATACGTTCATGTATCCGTTGATACATTCTCAAAAATGATCGTAGCCACCGCGCATTCTGGCGAAAAAAGCAAGGATGTCAGAAAACACTTCTTGTCTGCATTTGCTAGGATGGGAGTCCCCAAACAAATTAAAACTGACAATGGACCATCCTATGTATCTGCAGACACGAAGAAGTTTTTTGATGATTGGGGAATTCACCATATCACTGGAATTCCTCACAACCCCACGGGACAAGGTATAGTAGAGCGGGCCCATCAAAACATTAAAAATTTACTCAATAAACAAAAGAGGGGGAGTATTGGCCTAACTCC
>NW_020910536.1:0-4729 GCF_003984885.1 Neopelma chrysocephalum | reverse complement strand
CTCAGGAAATTACAACAGAGGCATCTCAAAGATTAAAGGCAGAGTCACCGTCTTGGGAGACAAACAAACTGCCAGTCACTGCTGTGAACTTGGAAGCAAACAGAAGGGCAGCACAGGAAACAAATAGGATGAGGAGCAGGAGAGGCAAAAAAGACTCTTTGGAGCAAAAGACTGAGGAATTTACCGAAGATGGGAGCAACCTAAAACTAATTCCTTCTAAGTTTAGGTCAGACACAGAAGTGGATGAATCTCTCAAAGATTCTTTGGGCTCTCTTTGTGTCAAGAACACATCCCAAGTCACAAAGGACCAGAACAGCCCAGCTGCCGTGTCAGTACCTGCTGCAAACAGTGACAGTCTTGCTCCTGGCCATCAAAAACGGACAAGAAACCAACAGGGAATACTTAAAGCAAAGCAAACTGAAATCCTACAGGAGAATCCAGCACAAAGAAACAGAGCAGTGTTTAGAAGAGGTAAAAAAGTTAATTTTGAACTTGGAGAAGACAGTTCCAAAGAGGTTGAAATAAAAAGCAGTTTACCAGGGGATGCTGAAGGAATGACTGACAACAGTCAACAGGAGAATTTGGAAAATCCTTCACGAGTGAGGAGGGGCAGAAGAAAGCAAGTTGATTCCATTCCACAAACAGCCAGTCCTACCTTTATGGAAAAACAAACATTAACTGCAGATCACAGTAAAGATGAGGCTTTTGTGAAGGAGGAAGGTACTCCCTGTTCAATAGAAGCCAATCCACCGAGACGAGGGAGAAGGCGAGAGGTTGGTGCAGCATCACAGACATCGAGATCTCCTTCTGTCAGAACGAGACGTGGGTTGCTGGAAGGAGGTGATAAAAAGATGACTGTGAGGGAAGATGAAAATCCAGCTTTGGGAAATAAAACTTCTCAGGCAAAAGCAAATGCATCAGCAAGGGACAGAAGGAAGAAGATTGATCTTGCAGCAGAGGCAAAAAGTTCAGCTCCTCTCCAGAGAAAACGTGGCTTGTCAGAGACTGATGCTAAAGATGGGGGAGCTAACGAAGAACAAAGTGTGCCTTTGGAAACAGTGTCCTGTGCAGAAGAGAAACCATTAGGAAGGGGCAGAAGGAAAGAAACTGCACTGGCATCACACACACCAAATTCCATTCTTCTTAGAGGGAAACGTGGTTTGCCAGTGGATGATGGTAGGGAAGACACGCCCAAAAAAGAGCAAAACATTCCCTTAAAAACTGATGATTCATCTGTAAAAGAAAATCAACTGAGAAAAAGCAGGAGGAAAGAAATTGCCCTCAAAGAAACCACAAGCCCTAACCAGGGAGAACAGGTCCCATCAAAACAAAGTGGTAGGAAGAATAACTATAGGGAAGCAAAAAAAGTGAATTTGGAGAATTCTTCCCGAGAAAACAGGGATCTTTCAAAAGAGAACTTGAGGCAAACAAGCACTTCAGTGGCTGGTAGTTCCACCTCACTTCAAGGTTTGCCAGAAGATGGTAAGGATGGAGCTCCTGAAGAACAGCAGAGTAAACTTTTGGAAGGAGCTCCACCTGCAAAAGAAAATCCATCAAGACTGAGCAGAAAGAAAACAACTTCTTCCACATCTGCAGAAACTTCTTCCACTTCTCTCAGGGAAAAACCCAGCCTGCCCAAAGGTAGAGGGCAAAAGAGGATTCTTCAAGAAGCTGAAGCTACACCTCCAGAAAATAATTCATGCCGGGGAAGAACAAGGCAAGCGAGGAATAACAGGAGGGAGGTACAATTCACATCAGAGGCAGCTACTTCTACTTCTCTCCATAAAAACAGTGAGTCGCCTGAAAATGGAAATGCTCTGGAAACTGAGAATTTGTGTGTGACATCCACTGGTTGTGAGGGCAGGAATCAGTCTGGAAAAGGAAAGGAGGGGAACCCTGTGCCACAGGCAACATCTACTTCTCGCAGAAGAAAGTGTCAGCTGCCAGCAGATGACTCGGCACCCAAAAAACTAAAATCAGGTGAGTGAGAATTTGCTTTCTCTTTTCTAAGGATGGCAAAGTTACGTGCAAAGCTCTGTGGGCTGATGTAGATCATTGGATCAGAACCATTCAGGTTGGAAAAGATCTCAAAGATCCCAACTCCCTCAGCTACTCCTGGTGCTCCAGGCTCTTTCCCAGCTCCCTTCCCTTCTCTGGACACGCTCCAGCCCCTCAGTGTCTTGTTGTGAGCAGCCCAAACGTGGACAAAGCATTTGAGGTGCCTCACCAGCTCAACACAATCACTTCCCTGCTCCTTTTGGCCACCTAAAATATTCCCTGGAATTTTCAACTTAATGTGATATAGCTTGAAAACTACCATGATGCAAATATTATCAAACAAACATTGAAATAGAAAATGACAGTGGCTCTTTGGAGCTCCATATTGAGGAATTTCCTGCCATAAAACTTAGATTTTCATGTTTGCAGGACTTTCCTTGGGTGTTGGTGATGTTTTAGTTGTACATTTCAGTGGAAGGAATTTTACCTCAAATGGCAGCTAATTGGTTTTGGTGCTCTCATTAATGTTAACCTACTTTCAGAAATAGCTGTAAATCCTCAGGGATGCAACTTAAAGGATATTGGATGTGCAGAAGAATGGGCTTTGTATCTGGTTTGTTGGATTCAGAGATGTAATCTTTGGAATGTTGTCAGTAGGGACATTTCCCTTAAAAACAGTGGAAGTGAAGATCAAATTTTGTGTGAATTGTTTGGTTGGTGATACAAATTTACAGTTAATTTTTCTGTCTGTAAATAGGGAATGCTGAAAATGGATCACTGGGAAAAGGAAAAAGGAACAAAACTAAGGAAGAACTTGGGAAAGAGAATGTGAGGGCAGCTCAGACCTCTGGAGTCATGGACAGGAAGACAAGATCCAGCACAAGAACAAGGAAATAGTTTTAAGAGTCCCAGAACCAGTTTTTAAATCAATTCAGTCATTCAAATTCCAGGGTTTTTCTTTTCAATGTGAATTGATTTGCACTCAGATTTTAAGCTCAGATTTTGATAATTCAGTCATTCCTTTACAAAATATGTTTCTTACTGTGTTTTTTTAACAGCTTTGTCTATGTGTGGTGGTTCCTGAACCAGGGGTGCTTGTGCAAAGCTGCAAACATAAAAATACATCTGGTTTGACCAGTATTTATCCAATTTTTCTATTAATTAGTACAGCAATCAGGAAGCCATATTACTGCCAGGTGAAGCTATTTTCTGCTTGAATTTTCATATGCTTAAGTTTTATTTTTCATTAGAGCTCTGTAAATATTCTTTTAAAAAACTATAGCTGTATTAGAACTATTATACTGAAATTTTGATAATTTTTTCTTTAAAAATTAAGTTCTTTTTACTGAAAAGTGAAGATTTGCAAGTCATTAAACTTGTAAACAATTTGGGACTTGTGTGTTTTGTGTTTCTAAGAGTAGTTAAGAATGTGTAATTACTACTGTCTTCTCCCAGGTTTATTTCAAAGATTCCTTCTCTCTGGTGTGGTTTGGAGATGGTTTTTAGGATCTTTTATGGGTAATTTGTCTTTGAGGCTGGTAGGTTCTTGTTAATTTGTTAAATGCAGAAACAGAGAAATTTCAGCCTGGACGTGGAACTTCTGGGGAGTTTTTAGACCTGAATTAAAATCCTGAAAGTTTCTGTGGTCTGTGAGGAGTTAGGGATGTTCCTACAGTTGGAATCATAGAATTGTTAAGGTTGGAAAAGATCTCTAAGATCAAGTCCAACTGTTCCCCAGCACCACCACCATGTTCTCAAGTGCCACATTGACATGTTTTTTTGAGCACTTCCAGGGATGGGGACTCCCCCTCTGCCCTGGGCAGCTGTGCCAGGGCTGGACAGCCCTTTCCATGAAGAAATTCCCAATATCCAACCTGACCCTCCCCTGGCACAGCTTGAGGCCATTTCCTCTCCTCCTGTCCCTTGTTCCCTGGCAGCTGAGACTGACCACCCCCCCCTGGCCCCCCCCTCCTGTCAGGGAGTTGCAGAGTGAGAAGGTCCCCCCTGAGCCTCCTTTTCTCCAGGCTGAGCCCCCCCAGCTCCTTCAGCTGCTCCTGGTGCTCCAGACCCTTGCCAGCTCCGTTCCCTTCTCTGGACATGCTCCAGCCCCTCAGTGTCCTTGCAGTAAGGGGCCCCAGTTGGACTTTCTACTTACCAGGACCGGTGGATGGAATATCCCTCTTGACCAGTACCAAATTCAAAATGTTCCTTGTGACCCAAGTCAGCCCTTGGTTATCACTTTAGGACTGAGAATTATTTTCTCCATCTTCAATTTCAGCCTCCAAGTATGAGGAACATCTTTACCCCAGATGTTTCGTTGTCCTGTGGCACAGGATTGGTGATTTTTTTTTTCCCCCAACTTTCAGGTCACGAGGCTTTGTGCATCTTGTCACAACAACACCTGAATCAGGACTTCTTGGCTGTTCTTAAGGGTGTTTTGGAATCTCATGATTTCTGTAGTGTTACATCTTCACAGTTGGTTGTGTGGCAAAACAAATCTAAAAAAAAAAGGAAACATGGTAGAAAAAGTTAAATGCCAACTTTTCTGCATTGTCAATTTTTTTAATTTTTGATCTGGGCCCTTTCTTTAAGGAAAGAAAGAAGAGAACGGGACATAAAGTCAGGAAGCAGAGGTTTCCATGCACATAAAATTATCCATGACTGCCTGCATTTACAAGTTGCCGGGGAGATATATATTTATATATTTTTGTATCTACAAATTTATTTAAAA